>NW_028232063.1:5000-22500 GCF_054491065.1 Syngnathus leptorhynchus
CCAGGGCTCCATAGCTCCATAGCTCCAGGGCTCCATAGCTCCATACCTCCAGAGCTCCATAGCTCCAGCCTGGGTGGCTGGTGGCTCCATAGCTCCATACTTCCATAGCTCCAGTCAGAGAGTTGGCGAAAATTGCACTAAGTGCGAAAGCCCATTCATTTACAACGGCGTGTCCGCCAGGCGGCGACATTTCCCCGTTACCGGTGGCTGCGTGGCGGGTGAGTGACAGAGCTTATCCGAGCGGCTGGAACTCTGCGCCGGCGTGGTCGAGCGTGAGGCCCCGGCCCTTTGGCTGCCTGGTACCTAAAACACTTCCATTGATCCAGCCACGGAGGGTGCTGGCTGGTGGCTCCATAGCTCCATAGCTCCATAGCACCAGAGCTCCATAGCTCCATAGCACCAGAGCTCCATAGCTCCATAGCACCAGAGCTCCATAGCTCCATAGCACCAGAGCTCCATAGCTCCATAGCACCAGAGCTACATAGCTCCATAGCACCAGAGCTCCATAGCTCCATAGCACCAGAGCTCCATAGCTCCATAGCACCAGAGCTCCATAGCTCCATAGCACCAGAGCTCCATAGCTCCAGAGCTCCATAGCTCCAGCCTGGGTGGCTGGTGGCTCCATAGCTCCATACTTCCATAGCTCTAAGTCAGAGAGTTGGCGAAAATTGCACTAAGTGCGAAAGCCCATTCATTTACAACGGCGTGTCCACAAGGCGGCGACATTTCCCCGTTACCGGTGGCTGCGCGGCGGGAGAGTGACAGAGCTCATCCGAGCGGCTGGAACTCTGCGCCGGCGTGGTCGAGCGTGAGGCCTCGGCACTTTGGCCGCCTGGTACCTAAACACTTCCATTGATCCAGCCACGGAGGGTGCTGGCTGGTGGCTCCATACCTCCATAGCTCCATACCTCCAGAGCTCCATAGCTCCATAGCACCAGAGCTCCATAGCTCCATAGCACCAGAGCTCCATAGCTCCATAGCACCAGAGCTCCAGAGCTCCATAGCACCAGAGCTCCAGAGCTCCATAGCACCAGAGCTCCATAGCTCCATAGCACCAGAGCTCCATAGCTCCATAGCACCAGAGCTCCATAGCTCCATAGCACCAGAGCTCCATAGCTCCATAGCACCAGAGCTCCATAGCTCCATAGCACCAGAGCTCCATAGCTCCATAGCACCAGAGCTCCATAGCTCCATAGCACCAGGGCTCCATAGCTCCATAGCTCCAGGGCTCCATAGCTCCATAGCTCCAGAGCTCCAGAGCTCCAGAGCTCCATAGCTCCATAGCTCCATACTTCCATAGCTCCGGAGCTCCATGGCTCCATACTTCCATAGCTCCAGCCTGGCTGGCTGGTGGCTCCATAGCTCCATACTTGCAGCCACGGAGCTGGCGAAAATTGCACTAAGTGCGAAAGCCCATTCATTTACAACGGCGTGTCCACAAGGCGGCGACATTTCCCCGTTACCGGTGGCTGCGCGGCGGGTGAGTGACAGAGCTTATCCGAGCGGCTGGAACTCTGCGCCGGCGTGGTCGAGAGTGAGGCCTCGGCCCTTTGGCTGCCTGGTACCTAAAACACTTCCATTGATCCAGCCTCGGAGGGTGCTGGCTGGTGGCTCCATACCTCCATAGCTCCATACCTCCAGAGCTCCATAGCTCCATAGCACCAGAGCTCCATAGCTCCATAGCACCAGAGCTCCATAGCTCCATAGCACCAGAGCTCCATAGCTCCATAGCACCAGAGCTCCATAGCACCAGAGCTCCATAGCTCCATAGCACCAGAGCTCCATAGCTCCATAGCACCAGAGCTCCATAGCTCCATAGCACCAGAGCTCCATAGCTCCATAGCACCAGAGCTCCATAGCTCCATAGCTCCATAGCTCCAGGGCTCCATAGCTCCATAGCTCCAGGGCTCCATAGCTCCAGGGCTCCAGGGCTCCATAGCTCCAGGGCTCCATAGCTCCAGGGCTCCAGGGCTCCATAGCTCCAGGGCTCCATAGCTCCAGGGCTCCAGGGCTCCATAGCTCCATACCTCCAGAGCTCCATACCTCCAGAGCTCCAGAGCTCCATAGCACCAGAGCTCCATGGCTTCAGAGCTCCATAGCACCATAGCTCCATACCTCCAGAGCTCCAGGGCTCCATAGCTCCATAGCTCCATAGCTCCATAGCTCCATACCTCCAGAGCTCCATAGCACCAGAGCTCCAGAGCTCCATAGCTCCAGCCTGGGTGGCTGGTGGCTCCATAGCTCCATACTTCCATAGCTCTAAGTCAGAGAGTTGGCGAAAATTGCACTAAGTGCGAAAGCCCATTCATTTACAACGGCGTGTCCACAAGGCGGCGACATTTCCCCGTTACCGGTGGCTGCGCGGCGGGAGAGTGACAGAGCTCATCCGAGCGGCTGGAACTCTGCGCCGGCGTGGTCGAGCGTGAGGCCTCGGCACTTTGGCCGCCTGGTACCTAAACACTTCCATTGATCCAGCCACGGAGGGTGCTGGCTGGTGGCTCCATACCTCCATAGCTCCATACCTCCAGAGCTCCAGAGCTCCATAGCACCAGAGCTCCATAGCTCCATAGCACCAGAGCTCCATAGCACCAGAGCTCCATAGCTCCATAGCACCAGAGCTCCATAGCTCCATAGCACCAGAGCTCCATAGCTCCATAGCACCAGAGCTCCATAGCACCAGAGCTCCATAGCTCCATAGCACCAGAGCTCCATAGCTCCATAGCACCAGCTCCATAGCTCCATAGCACCAGAGCTCCATAGCTCCATAGCACCAGAGCTCCATAGCTCCATAGCACCAGAGCTCCATAGCTCCATAGCACCAGAGCTCCATAGCTCCATAGCACCAGAGCTCCATAGCTCCATAGCTCCAGGGCTCCATAGCTCCAGGGCTCCAGGGCTCCATAGCTCCAGGGCTCCATAGCTCCAGGGCTCCAGGGCTCCATAGCTCCATACCTCCAGAGCTCCATAGCTCCATACTTCCAGAGCTCCATAGCTCCATAGCACCAGAGCTCCAGAGCTCCATAGCTCCATAGCACCAGAGCTCCATAGCACCAGAGCTCCATAGCTCCAGCCTGGGTGGCTGGTGGCTCCATAGCTCCATACTTCCATAGCTCCAGTCAGAGAGTTGGCGAAAATTGCACTAAGTGCGAAAGCCCATTCATTTACAAGGGCGTGTCCACAAGGCGGCGACATTTCCCCGTTACCGGTGGCTGCGCGGCAGGAGAGTGACAGAGCTTATCCGAGCGGCTGGAACTCTGCGCCGGCGTGGTCGAACGGCTGGCCTCGGTAGTTGAGGTACCAGGGGTGGGCCGGGGAGCTCCAGGCGGGTCTTGTGAGAGAGTGAAGCCGAGCGGCTGGAACTCTGGGCCGGCCTGGTCGAGCGGCTGGCCTCGGTAGTTGAGGTACCAGGGGCGGGCTGGGGAGCTCCAGGCGGGGCTTGTGAGAGAGTGAAGCCGAGCGGCTGGAACTCTGGGCCGGCGTGGTTGAGCCACGGAGGGTGCTGGCTGGTGGCTCCATAGCTCCATAGCTCCATAGCTCCATACTTCCATAGCTCCATACTTCCATAGCTCCAGACTTCCATAGCTCCATAGCTCCATAGCTCCATAGCTCCATAGCTCCATAGCACCAGAGCTCCAGAGCTCCATAGCACCAGAGCTCCAGAGCTCCATAGCTCCATAGCTCCATAGCCCCAGAGCTCCATAGCTCCATAGCTCCATAGCTCCAGAGCTCCATACTTCCATAGCTCCAGAGCTCCAGCCTGTCTGGTGGCTCCATAGCTCCATAGCTCCATACTTGCAGCCACGGAGCTGGCGAAAATTGCACTAAGTGCGAAAGCCCATTCATTTACAACGGCGTGTCCACAAGGCGGCGACATTTCCCCGTTACCGGTGGCTGCTTAGCGGGAGAGTGACAGAGCTTATCCGAGCGGCTGGAACTCTGGGCCGGCCTGGTCGAGCGGCTGGCCTCGGTAGTTGAGGTACCAGGGGCGGGCTGGGGAGCTCCAGGCGGGGCTTGTGAGAGAGTGTAGCCGAGCGGCTGGAACTCTGGGCCGGCGTGGTTGAGCAGCATGCCCGCGGAGGTGGCTCTTCCATAGGCACGGAGGGTGCTGGAGCTCCACACTTCCCTAGGCACGGAGGGTGCTGGAGCTCCACACTTCCATAGGCAGGGAGGGTGCTGGAGCTCCACACTTCCATAGGCAGGGAGGGTGCTGGAGCTCCACACTTCCATAGGCAGGGAGGGTGCTGGAGCTCCACACTTCCATAGGCAGGGAGGGTGCTGGAGCTCCACACTTCCATAGGCAGGGAGGGTGCTGGAGCTCCACACTTCCATAGGCAGGGAGGGTGCTGGAGCTCCACACTTCCATAGGCAGGGAGGGTGCTGGAGCTCCACACTTCCATAGGCAGGGAGGGTGCTGGAGCTCCACACTTCCATAGGCAGGGAGGGTGCTGGAGCTCCACACTTCCATAGGCAGGGAGGGTGCTGGAGCTCCACACTTCCATAGGCAGGGAGGGTGCTGGAGCTCCACACTTCCATAGGCAGGGAGGGTGCTGGAGCTCCACACTTCCATAGGCAGGGAGGGTGCTGGAGCTCCACACTTCCATAGGCAGGGAGGGTGCTGGAGCTCCACACTTCCATAGGCAGGGAGGGTGCTGGAGCTCCACACTTCCATAGGCAGGGAGGGTGCTGGAGCTCCACACTTCCATAGGCAGGGAGGGTGCTGGAGCTCCACACTTCCATAGGCAGGGAGGGTGCTGGAGCTCCACACTTCCATAGGCAGGGAGGGTGCTGGAGCTCCACACTTCCATAGGCAGGGAGGGTGCTGGAGCTCCACACTTCCATAGGCAGGGAGGGTGCTGGAGCTCCACACTTCCATAGGCAGGGAGGGTGCTGGAGCTCCACACTTCCATAGGCAGGGAGGGTGCTGGAGCTCCACACTTCCATAGGCAGGGAGGGTGCTGGAGCTCCACACTTCCATAGGCAGGGAGGGTGCTGGAGCTCCACACTTCCATAGGCAGGGAGGGTGCTGGAGCTCCACACTTCCATAGGCAGGGAGGGTGCTGGAGCTCCACACTTCCATAGGCAGGGAGGGTGCTGGAGCTCCACACTTCCATAGGCAGGGAGGGTGCTGGCACATCCACACTTCCAGCCACGGAGCATGCTGGCACTTCCACCTTGCTTGCTAAGTCGGCGTGATCTTGCCCAAAAAGTCCCTCCTCACCTCCAGCTGGAAGTGGAAAAAAATCCTCCACCTGCTTGGCCGAGGTTCTGGAAGCCAGCAGCTCGCAGAATGTTGCCAAAGTTTCACTGGAAGGAAAAGAAAAGAGAAGACCGAGTGCGCATTTCACCTACCGCCGAATGTCCACAAGAGGGAAGTGTCACTCCGTCGCAGAATCTGCGCCGACGCACTCGGCACCCTTCGAATTTATGGTGCCGGTGCGGGTGTTCTGGGTGCAAAAAGGCCGCCCAAGTGGTAGAAAAAAATCAGACTTCGTCTCTTAGGTCGAAATTAATGCCAAGTTTTGAAATGCACTGGCAGGGGTGGACCAGGGCCCGTTAGAAGTGCTTAGCCGAGGTCCTGGAAGCCTAACCCGGCGTGATCTTGTGCAAAAAGCCGCTGCTGAGCTCCAGCTGGAAGTGTAAAAAGAACCGGGCTGGATCAAAAAAAGAACCGGGCGGCCCTTTAAAATTGCTTAGCCGAGGTCCTGGAACCCTAACCCGGCGTGATCTTGTGCAAAAAGCCGCTGCTGAGCTCCAGCTGGAAGTGTAAAAAGAACCGGGCTGGTTCAAAAAAAGAACCGGGCGACCCGTTAGAAGTGCTTAGCCGAGGTCCTGGAAGCCTAACCCGGCGTGATCTTGTGCAAAAAGCCGCTGCTGAGCTCCAGCTGGAAGTGGAAAAAGAACCGGGCTGGATCAAAAAAGAACCGGGCGACCCGTTAAAATTGCTTAGCCGAGGTCCTGGAAGCCTAACACGGCGTGATCTTGTGCAAAAAGCCGCTCCCGAGCTCCAGCTGGAAGTGTAAAAAGAACCAGGCTGGATAAAAAAAAGAACCGGGCTGGATAAAAAAAAAGAACCGGGCGGCCCGTTAAAATTGCTTAGCCGAGGTCCTGGAAGCCTAACCCGGCGTGATCTTGTGCAAAAAGCCGCTCCCGAGCTCCAGCTGGAAGTGTAAAAAGAACCGGGCTGGATAAAAAAAGAACCGGGCTGGATCAAAAAAGAACCGGGCGACCCGTTAAAATTGCTTAGCCGAGGTCCTGGAAGCCTAACACGGCGTGTTCTTGTGCAAAAAGCCGCTCCCAAGCTCCAGCTGGAAGTGTAAAAAGAACCGGGCTGGATAAAAAAAAGAACCGGGCTGGATCAAAAAAGAACCGGGCGACCCGTTAAAATTGCTTAGCCGAGGTCCTGGAAGCCTAACACGGCGTGATCTTGTGCAAAAAGCCGCTCCCGAGCTCCAGCTGGAAGTGTAAAAAGAACCGGGCTGGATAAAAAAAGAACCGGGCTGGATAAAAAAAAGAACCGGGCGACCCGTTAAAATTGCTTAGCCGAGGTCCTGGAAGCCTAACACGGCGTGTTCTTGTGCAAAAAGCCGCTCCCGAGCTCCAGCTGGAAGTGTAAAAAGAACCAGGCTGGATAAAAAAAAGAACCGGGCTGGATCAAAAAAGAACCGGGCGACCCGTTAAAATTGCTTAGCCGAGGTCCTGGAAGCCTAACACGGCGTGATCTTGTGCAAAAAGCCGCTCCCGAGCTCCAGCTGGAAGTGTAAAAAGAACCAGGCTGGATAAAAAAAAGAACCGGGCTGGATAAAAAAAAAGAACCGGGTGGCCCGTTAAAATTGCTTAGCCGAGGTCCTGGAAGCCTAACCCGGCGTGATCTTGTGCAAAAAGCCGCTCCCGAGCTCCAGCTGGAAGTGTAAAAAGAACCGGGCTGGATAAAAAAAGAACCGGGCTGGATCAAAAAAGAACCGGGCGACCCGTTAAAATTGCTTAGCCGAGGTCCTGGAAGCCTAACACGGCGTGTTCTTGTGCAAAAAGCCGCTCCCAAGCTCCAGCTGGAAGTGTAAAAAGAACCGGGCTGGATAAAAAAAAGAACCGGGCTGGATCAAAAAAGAACCGGGCGACCCGTTAAAATTGCTTAGCCGAGGTCCTGGAAGCCTAACACGGCGTGATCTTGTGCAAAAAGCCGCTCCCGAGCTCCAGCTGGAAGTGTAAAAAGAACCGGGCTGGATAAAAAAAGAACCGGGCTGGATAAAAAAAAGAACCGGGCGACCCGTTAAAATTGCTTAGCCGAGGTCCTGGAAGCCTAACACGGCGTGTTCTTGTGCAAAAAGCCGCTCCCGAGCTCCAGCTGGAAGTGTAAAAAGAACCAGGCTGGATAAAAAAAAGAACCGGGCTGGATCAAAAAAGAACCGGGCGACCCGTTAAAATTGCTTAGCCGAGGTCCTGGAAGCCTAACACGGCGTGATCTTGTGCAAAAAGCCGCTCCCGAGCTCCAGCTGGAAGTGTAAAAAGAACCGGGCTGGATAAAAAAAGAACCGGGCTGGATAAAAAAAAGAACCGGGCGACCCGTTAAAATTGCTTAGCCGAGGTCCTGGAAGCCTAACACGGCGTGATCTTGTGCAAAAAGCCGCTCCCGAGCTCCAGCTGGAAGTGTAAAAAGAACCAGGCTGGATAAAAAAAAGAACCGGGCTGGATCAAAAAAGAACCGGGCGACCCGTTAAAATTGCTTAGCCGAGGTCCTGGAAGCCTAACACGGCGTGTTCTTGTGCAAAAAGCCGCTCCCGAGCTCCAGCTGGAAGTGTAAAAAGAACCAGGCTGGATAAAAAAAAGAACCGGGCTGGTTCAAAAAAGAACCGGGCAACCCGTTAAAATTGCTTAGCCGAGGTCCTGGAAGCCTAACACGGCGTGTTCTTGTGCAAAAAGCCGCTCCCGAGCTCCAGCTGGAAGTGTAAAAAGAACCAGGCTGGATAAAAAAAAGAACCGGGCTGGATCAAAAAAGAACCGGGCGACCCGTTAAAATTGCTTAGCCGAGGTCCTGGAAGCCTAACACGGCGTGTTCTTGTGCAAAAAGCCGCTCCCGAGCTCCAGCTGGAAGTGTAAAAAGAACCAGGCTGGATAAAAAAAAGAACCGGGCTGGTTCAAAAAAGAACCGGGCAACCCGTTAAAATTGCTTAGCCGAGGTCCTGGAAGCCTAACACGGCGTGATCTTGTGCAAAAAGCCGCTCCCGAGCTCCAGCTGGAAGTGTAAAAAGAACCGGGCTGGATAAAAAAAGAACCGGGCTGGATAAAAAAAAAAGAACCGGGCGACCCGTTAAAATTGCTTAGCCGAGGTCCTGGAAGCCTAACACGGCGTGATCTTGTGCAAAAAGCCGCTCCCGAGCTCCAGCTGGAAGTGTAAAAAGAACCAGGCTGGATAAAAAAAAGAACCGGGCTGGATCAAAAAAGAACCGGGCGACCCGTTAAAATTGCTTAGCCGAGGTCCTGGAAGCCTAACACGGCGTGTTCTTGTGCAAAAAGCCGCTCCCGAGCTCCAGCTGGAAGTGTAAAAAGAACCAGGCTGGATAAAAAAAAGAACCGGGCTGGATCAAAAAAGAACCGGGCGACCCGTTAAAATTGCTTAGCCGAGGTCCTGGAAGCCTAACACGGCGTGTTCTTGTGCAAAAAGCCGCTCCCGAGCTCCAGCTGGAAGTGTAAAAAGAACCAGGCTGGATAAAAAAAAGAACCGGGCTGGATCAAAAAAGAACCGGGCGACCCGTTAAAATTGCTTAGCTGAGGTCCTGGAAGCCTAACACGGCGTGATCTTGTGCAAAAAGCCGCTCCCGAGCTCCAGCTGGAAGTGTAAAAAGAACCGGGCTGGATAAAAAAAAAGAACCGGGCTGGTTCAAAAAAGAACCGGGCAACCCGTTAAAATTGCTTAGCCGAGGTCCTGGAAGCCTAACCCGGCGTGATCTTGCCCGAAAGTCGGCCTCTATACTTCCATTTTAGGTACCAGGGGCTATTAGTGTACTTGGTCCCACTAGTCAGTGTACTCATCCAGTTACCCCCCGTTTTCCAAAACACCATCGGCACGTATAAGGGGGGGACTCTTGAGAGAGATGAGGTATATGGCAGCGCAACACCAATCCGCTCCGCGCTGGTTCCCATGTCGGCTACGGATGAATAAAACCAGCCTGTCCCCCCTGGAGCTCACGAGACACGGAATTTTTTCTAAGTGCCAACGGCTCTTCCGAGCAAACGTGTCCGCTCCGGCTGGTTCCCCCGTCGGCCTCGAATGACGAAAAATGCCGGTCTCCGCCCGGAGCTCATGACAAACGAAAAATTTTCTAAGTGCCAACGGCACTAGCGAGCGAATGTGTCCGCTCGGCGCTGGTTCCCGGGTCGAACCCGGAAGACGAAAAACGCCGCTCTCCGCCCGGAGCTCATGACAAACGAAAAATTTTCTAAGTGCCAACGGCACTAGCGAGCGAATGTGTCCGCTCGGCGCTGGTTCCCGGGTCGAACCCGGAAGACGAAAAACGCCGCTCTCCGCCCGGAGCTCATGACAAACGAAAAATTTTCTAAGTGCCAACGGCACTAGCGAGCGAATGTGTCCGCTCGGCGCTGGTTCCCGGGTCGAACCCGGAAGACGAAAAACGCCGCTCTCCGCCCGGAGCTCATGACAAACGAAAAATTTTCTAAGTGCCAACGGCACTAGCGAGCGAATGTGTCCGCTCGGCGCTGGTTCCCGGGTCGAACCCGGAAGACGAAAAACGCCGCTCTCCGCCCGGAGCTCATTACAAACGAAAAATTTTCTAAGTGCCAACGGCACTAGCGAGCGAATGTGTCCGCTCGGCGCTGGTTCCCGGGTCGAACCCGGAAGACGAAAAACGCCGCTCTCCGCCCGGAGCTCATGACAAACGAAAAATTTTCTAAGTGCCAACGGCACTAGCGAGCGAATGTGTCCGCTCGGCGCTGGTTCCCGGGTCGAACCCGGAAGACGAAAAACGCCGCTCTCCGCCCGGAGCTCATGACAAACGAAAAATTTTCTAAGTGCCAACGGCACTAGCGAGCGAATGTGTCCGCTCGGCGCTGGTTCCCGGGTCGAACCCGGAAGACAAAAAACGCCGGTCTCCGCCCGGAGCTCATGACAAACGAAAAATTTTCTAAGTGCCAACGGCACTAGCGAGCGAATGTGTCCGCTCGGCGCTGGTTCCCGGGTCGAACCCGGAAGACGAAAAACGCCGCTCTCCGCCCGGAGCTCATGACAAACGAAAAATTTTCTAAGTGCCAACGGCACTTGCGAGCGAATGTGTCCGCTCGGCGCTGGTTCCCGGGTCGGACCCGGAAGACGAAAAACGCCGGTCTCCGCCCGGAGCTCATGACAAACGAAAAATTTTCTAAGTGCCAACGGCACTAGCGAGCGAATGTGTCCGCTCGGCGCTGGTTCCCGGGTCGGACCCGGAAGACGAAAAACGCCGGTCCTCGCCTGGAGGTCCCAGCAAAATCGGCGAAAAAACGACTAAGTGTCAACTTTCGAAAAAACGACTAAGTGCCCACGGCTCTGCGGGGCTTGTGAGTCCGCCCCGCGCCGGTTCGGTGGTCGGCCTCAAAAAGCAAAAAATCAGCCTCTCTCCCTGGAGCTCACCTCGAGGTACCAGGGGGTGAGGTACCCGGGCTAAGGTGCAGTACCTTTTTTGGTCTTCAGGTGCGCCAGAGTACAATGAAATGGTCCCAGTAGTCAGTGTACTCATCGACTTTCCCCCCGTTTTCCAAAGCACCTCGTTTACGAGTATGGAGGAGATGGTGCTGGTCTCCCCACGGCGTCGGACACGCCGTCCTCGACAGCACAAGGTCGGATAGAAGACCTGGAAAGCGCCGTGGCACGCGCTGGAGGTGGGCACTTTGGCGAAAAAACGACTAAGTGTCAACTTTCGAAAAAACGACTAAGTGTCAACTTTCGAAAAAACGGCTAAGTGTCAACTTTCGAAAAAACGACTAAGTGTCACCTCTCTGAAAAAATGGCAAAGTGTCGCCTCTCTGAAATTTTTCTAAGTGCCCACGGCTCTGCGGGCTCGTGCATCCGAGCCGCGCCGGTTCTGCAACCGGCCTAGAATGACGAAAAATAACGGTCTCCTCCTGGAGCTCACAGCCAATTGTGGCGAAAAAGTGGCAAAGTGCCCACGGCCCTGCCGAGCTTTGGCGTCCGCTCAGCGCCGGTGCCGCAGTCGGCCTCGAATGACGAAAAATGACGGTCTCCTCCTGGAGCTCACAGCCAACTTGGCAAAAAGTTTCTAAGTGCCCACGGCCCTGCCGAGCTTTGGCGTCCGCCCAGCGCCGGTTCCGCAGTCGGCCTCGAATGACGAAAAATAACGGTCTCCTCCTGGAGCTCACAGCCAACTTGGCAAAAAGTTTCTAAGTGCCCACGGCCCTGCCGAGCTTTGGCGTCCGCTCAGCGCCGGTGCCGCAGTCGGCCTCGAATGACGAAAAATGACGGTCTCCTCCTGGAGCTCACAGCCAACTTGGCAAAAAGTTTCTAAGTGCCCACGGCCCTGCCGAGCTTTGGCGTCCGCCCAGCGCCGGTTCCGCAGTCGGCCTCGAATGACGAAAAATAACGGTCTCCTCCTGGAGCTCACAGCCAACTTGGCAAAAAGTTTCTAAGTGCCCACGGCCCTGCCGAACTTTGGCGTCCGCTCAGCGCCGGTTCCGCAGTCGGCCTCGAATGACGAAAAATAACGGTCTCCTCCTGGAGCTCACAGCCAACTTGGCAAAAAGTTTCTAAGTGCCCACGGCCCTGCCGAGCTTTGGCGTCCGCCCAGCGCCGGTTCCGCAGTCGGCCTCGAATGACGAAAAATAACGGTCTCCTCCTGGAGCTCACAGCCAACTTGGCAAAAAGTTTCTAAGTGCCCACGGCCCTGCCGAGCTTTGGCGTCCGCCCAGCGCCGGTTCCGCAGTCGGCCTCGAATGACGAAAAATAACGGTCTCCTCCTGGAGCTCACAGCCAACTTGGCAAAAAGTTTCTAAGTGCCCACGGCCCTGCCGAGCTTTGGCGTCCGCCCAGCGCCGGTTCCGCAGTCGGCCTCGAATGACGAAAAATAACGGTCTCCTCCTGGAGCTCACAGCCAACTTGGCAAAAAGTTTCTAAGTGCCCACGGCCCTGCCGAGCTTTGGCGTCCGCCCAGCGCCGGTTCCGCAGTCGGCCTCGAATGACGAAAAATAACGGTCTCCTCCTGGAGCTCACAGCCAACTTGGCAAAAAGTTTCTAAGTGCCCACGGCCCTGCCGAGCTTTGGCGTCCGCCCAGCGCCGGTTCCGCAGTCGGCCTCGAATGACGAAAAATAACGGTCTCCTCCTGGAGCTCACAGCCAACTTGGCAAAAAGTTTCTAAGTGCCCACGGCCCTGCCGAGCTTTGGCGTCCGCCCAGCGCCGGTTCCGCAGTCGGCCTCGAATGACGAAAAATAACGGTCTCCTCCTGGAGCTCACAGCCAACTTGGCAAAAAGTTTCTAAGTGCCCACGGCCCTGCCGAGCTTTGGCGTCCGCCCAGCGCCGGTTCCGCAGTCGGCCTCGAATGACGAAAAATAACGGTCTCCTCCTGGAGCTCACAGCCAACTTGGCAAAAAGTTTCTAAGTGCCCACGGCCCTGCCGAGCTTTGGCGTCCGCCCAGCGCCGGTTCCGCAGTCGGCCTCGAATGACGAAAAATAACGGTCTCCTCCTGGAGCTCACAGCCAACTTGGCAAAAAGTTTCTAAGTGCCCACGGCCCTGCCGAGCTTTGGCGTCCGCCCAGCGCCGGTTCCGCAGTCGGCCTCGAATGACGAAAAATAACGGTCTCCTCCTGGAGCTCACAGCCAACTTGGCAAAAAGTTTCTAAGTGCCCACGGCCCTGCCGAGCTTTGGCGTCCGCCCAGCGCCGGTTCCGCAGTCGGCCTCGAATGACGAAAAATAACGGTCTCCTCCTGGAGCTCACAGCCAACTTGGCAAAAAGTTTCTAAGTGCCCACGGCCCTGCCGAGCTTTGGCGTCCGCCCAGCGCCGGTTCCGCAGTCGGCCTCGAATGACGAAAAATAACGGTCTCCTCCTGGAGCTCACAGCCAACTTGGCAAAAAGTTTCTAAGTGCCCACGGCCCTGCCGAGCTTTGGCGTCCGCCCAGCGCCGGTTCCGCAGTCGGCCTCGAATGACGAAAAATAACGGTCTCCTCCTGGAGCTCACAGCCAACTTGGCAAAAAGTTTCTAAGTGCCCACGGCCCTGCCGAGCTTTGGCGTCCGCCCAGCGCCGGTTCCGCAGTCGGCCTCGAATGACGAAAAATAACGGTCTCCTCCTGGAGCTCACAGCCAACTTGGCAAAAAGTTTCTAAGTGTCACATCTCTGAAAAAACGGCTAAGTGTCGACTTTCGAAAAAACGGCAAAGTGTCACATCTCTGAAAAAACGGCTAAGTGTCGACTTTCGAAAAAACGGCTAAGTGTCGCCTTTCGAAAAAACGGCTAAGTGTCGCCTCTCTGAAAAAACGGCAAAGTGTCAACTTTCGAAAAAACGACAGAGTGTCGCCTCTCTGAAAAAACGACTAAGTGTCGACTCTGAGAAAATGGCAAAGTGCCCACGGCTCTGCGGGCTCGTGCATCCGACCCGCGCCGGTTCCCCAGCCGGCCTGAAATAAGGCAAAACCAGCCTCTCCGCCTGGAGCTCAGAGCCAACTTGGCGAATATTTTCTAAGTGCCCACGGCTCTGCGTGGCTACGGCGTCTGCCCAGCGCCGGTTCCTGGGTCGAACCCCGAGGACGAGGAATGCCGGTCTCCGCCTGGAGGTCCCAGCTTAATCGGCGAAAATTTTCTAAGTGCCCACGGCTCTGCCGGGCTCGTGCATCCGACCCGCGCCGGTTCCCCAGCCGGCCTGAAATAAGGCAAAACCAGGCTCTCCCCCTGGAGCTCAGAGCCAATTGTGGCGAAAAAACGACTAAGTGTCAACTTTCGAAAAAACGACTAAGTGTCAACTTTCCAAAAAAACGGCTAAGTGTCGACTTTCGAAAAAACGGCTAAGTGTCAACTTTCGAAAAAACGACTAAGTGTCGCCTCTGAAAAAACGACTAAGTGTCGCCTCTCTGAAAAAACGACTAAGTGCCCACGGCTCTGCGGGGCTTGTGAGTCCGCCCCGCGCCGGTTCGGCGGTCGGCCTCAAAAAGCGAAAAATCAGCCTCTCTCCCTGGAGCTCACCAAAAATTTGTCGAAATTTTTCTAAGTTCTCCTCGAGGTACCAGGGGGTGAGGTACCCGGGCTAAGGTGCAGTACCTTTTTTGGTCTTCAGGTGCGCCAGAGTACAATGAAATGGTCCCAGTAGTCAGTGTACTCATCGACTTTCCCCCCGTTTTCCAAAGCACCCCGTTTACGAGTATGGAGGAGATGGTGCTGGTCTCCCCACGGCGTCGGACACGCCGTCCTCGACAGCACAAGGTCGGATAGAAGACCTGAAAAGCGCCGTGGCACGCGCTGGAGGTGTCACTGTGGCGAAAAAGTGACTAAGTGTCAACTTTCGAAAAAACGGCTAAGTGTCAACTTTCGAAAAAACGGCTAAGTGTCAACTTTCGAAAAAACGGCTAAGTGTCAACTTTCGAAAAAACGACTAAGTGTCGCCTCTCTGAAAAAACGGCAAAGTGTCAACTTTCGAAAAAACGACTAAGTGTCAACTTTCGAAAAAACGACTAAGTGTCACCTCTCTGAAAAAATGGCAAAGTGTCAACTGCGAATGTGGTGGTGCATGGAAGGAAGTGGAGGACGGCCGCCTCCTTAAACACAGGCCGAAGAGGAGCGTCAGGGCCGGCTCCTTAAACACGGACCGAGTGTCGCCCTTAACACAGACCAAGCGGAGGACGGCCGCCTCCCTAAATACAGGTCGAACCGGAGCGCGAGGGCCGCTCCTTAAACACGGACCGAGTGTCGCCCTTAACACAGACCAAGGGGAGGACGGCCGCCTCCTTAAACACAGGCCGGAGAGGAGCGTCAGGGCCAGGCTCCTCAAACATGGACCGAGTGTCGCCCTTAACACAGACCAAGGGGAGGACGGCCGCCTCCTTAAACACAGGCCGGAGAGGAGCGTCAGGGCCAGGCTCCTCAAACATGGACCGAGTGTCGCCCTTAACACAGACCAAGGGGAGGACGGCCGCCTCCTTAAACACAGGCCGGAGAGGAGCGTCAGGGCCAGGCTCCTCAAACATGGACCGAGTGTCGCCCTTAACACAGACCAAGGGGAGGACGGCCGCCTCCTTAAACACAGGCCGGAGAGGAGCGTCAGGGCCAGGCTCCTCAAACATGGACCGAGTGTCGCCCTTAACACGGACCAAGGGGAGGACGGCCGCCTCCTTAAACACAGGCCGGAGAGGAGCGTCAGGGCCAGGCTCCTCAAACATGGACCGAGTGTCGCCCTTAACACGGACCAAGGGGAGGACGGCCGCCTCCTTAAACACAGGCCGGAGAGGAGCGTCAGGGCCAGGCTCCTCAAACATGGACCGAGTGTCGCCCTTAACACAGACCAAGGGGAGGACGGCCGCCTCCTTAAACACAGGCCGGAGAGGAGCGTCAGGGCCAGGCTCCTCAAACATGGACCGAGTGTCGCCCTTAACACGGACCAAGGGGAGGACGGCCGCCTCCTTAAACACAGGCCGGAGAGGAGCGTCAGGGCCAGGCTCCTCAAACATGGACCGAGTGTCGCCCTTAACACGGACCAAGGGGAGGACGGCCGCCTCCTTAAACACAGGCCGGAGAGGAGCGTCAGGGCCAGGCTCCTCAAACATGGACCGAGTGTCGCCCTTAACACGGACCAAGGGGAGGACGGCCGCCTCCTTAAACACAGGCCGGAGAGGAGCGTCAGGGCCAGGCTCCTCAAACATGGACAGAGTGTCGCCCTTAACACAGACCAAGCGGAGGACGGCCGCCTCCCTAAATACAGGCCGAACCGGAGCGCGAGTGTCGCTCCTTAAACACGGACCGAGTGGAGGACGGCCGCCTCCTTAAACACAGGCCGAACAAAATGACACAAAGTGTCAACTGCGAATGTTGTCCATCCAAGGAAGGAGCGTGATGCCCGGCCGGCTCCTTAAACACAGGCCGAGAGTCGCCCCGGACGGTCCGCCTCGCGGCGCCCGTCTGCTCGGATAAAATGACACAAAGTGTCAACTACGAATGTTGTCCATCCAAGGAGGGAGCGTGATGCCCGGCCGGCTCCGAAAACACAGGCCGAGAGTCGCCCCGGACGGTCCGCCTCGCGGCGCCCGTCTGCTCGGATAAAATGACACAAAGTGTCAACTGCGAATGTTGTCCATCCAAGGAAGGAGCGTGATGCCCGGCCGGCTCCTTAAACACAGGCCGAGAGTCGCCCCGGACGGTCCGCCTCGCGGCGCCCGCCCGCTCGGATAAAATGACACAAAGTGTCAACTACGAATGTTGTCCATCCAAGGAAGGAGCGTGATGCCCGGCCGGCTCCTTAAACACAGGCCGAGAGTCGCCCCGGACGGTCGCCTCGCGGCGCCCGTCTGCTCGGATAAAATGACACAAAGTGTCAACTACGAATGTTGTCCATCCAAGGAGGGAGCGTGATGCCCGGCCGGCTCCGAAAACACAGGCCGAGAGTCGCCCCGGACGGTCCGCCTCGCGGCGCCCGTCTGCTCGGATAAAATGACACAAAGTGTCAACTGCGAATGTTGTCCATCCAAGGAAGGAGCGTGATGCCCGGCCGGCTCCTTAAACACAGGCCGAGAGTCGCCCCGGACGGTCCGCCTCGCGGCGCCCGCCCGCTCGGATAAAATGACACAAAGTGTCAACTACGAATGTTGTCCATCCAAGGAGGGAGCGTGAGGCCCGGCCGGCTCCGAAAACACAGGCCGAGAGTCGCCCCGGACGGTCCGCCTCTCGAGGCGCCCGCCCGCTCGGATAAAATGACACAAAGTGTCAACTACGAATGTTGTCCATCCAAGGAGGGAGCGTGATGCCCGGCCGGCTCCGAAAACACAGGCCGAGAGTCGCCCCGGACGGTCCGCCTCGCGGCGCCCGTCTGCTCGGATAAAATGACACAAAGTGTCAACTACGAATGTTGTCCATCCAAGGAGGGAGCGTGAGGCCCGGCCGGCTCCGAAAACACAGGCCGAGAGTCGCCCCGGACGGTCCGCCTCTCGAGGCGCCCGCCCGCTCGGATAAAATGACACAAAGTGTCAACTACGAATGTTGTCCATCCAAGGAGGGAGCGTGATGCCCGGCCGGCTCCGAAAACACAGGCCGAGAGTCGCCCCGGACGGTCCGCCTCGCGGCGCCCGCCCGCTCGGATAAAATGACACAAAGTGTCAACTACGAATGTTGTCCATCCAAGGAGGGAGCGTGAGGCCCGGCCGGCTCCGAAAACACAGGCCGAGAGTCGCCCCGGACGGTCCGCCTCTCGAGGCGCCCGCCCGCTCGGATAAAATGACACAAAGTGTCAACTACGAATGTTGTCCATCCAAGGAGGGAGCGTGATGCCCGGCCGGCTCCGAAAACACAGGCCGAGATTCG
>NW_028232063.1:37500-55000 GCF_054491065.1 Syngnathus leptorhynchus
TCCATAGCACCAGAGCTCCATAGCTCCATAGCTCCAGGGCTCCATAGCTCCAGGGCTCCATAGCTCCATAGCTCCAGGGCTCCATAGCTCCATACCTCCAGAGCTCCATAGCTCCAGCCTGGGTGGCTGGTGGCTCCATAGCTCCATACTTCCATAGCTCCAGTCAGAGAGTTGGCGAAAATTGCACTAAGTGCGAAAGCCCATTCATTTACAACGGCGTGTCCGCCAGGCGGCGACATTTCCCCGTTACCGGTGGCTGCGTGGCGGGTGAGTGACAGAGCTTATCCGAGCGGCTGGAACTCTGCGCCGGCGTGGTCGAGCGTGAGGCCCCGGCCCTTTGGCTGCCTGGTACCTAAAACACTTCCATTGATCCAGCCACGGAGGGTGCTGGCTGGTGGCTCCATAGCTCCATAGCTCCATAGCACCAGAGCTCCATAGCTCCATAGCACCAGAGCTCCATAGCTCCATAGCACCAGAGCTCCATAGCTCCATAGCACCAGAGCTCCATAGCTCCATAGCACCAGAGCTCCATAGCTCCATAGCACCAGAGCTCCATAGCTCCATAGCACCAGAGCTCCATAGCTCCATAGCACCAGAGCTCCATAGCTCCATAGCTCCAGGGCTCCATAGCTCCAGGGCTCCATAGCTCCATAGCTCCATAGCACCAGAGCTCCATAGCTCCATAGCTCCAGCCTGGGTGGCTGGTGGCTCCATAGCTCCATACTTCCATAGCTCCAGTCAGAGAGTTGGCTAAAATTGCACTAAGTGCGAAAGCCCATTCATTTACAACGGCGTGTCCACAAGGCGGCGACATTTCCCCGTTACCGGTGGCTGCGCGGCGGGTGAGTGACAGAGCTTATCCGAGCGGCTGGAACTCTGCGCCGGCGTGGTCGAGCGTGAGGCCTCGGCCCTTTGGCTGCCTGGTACCTAAAACACTTCCATTGATCCAGCCACGGAGGGTGCTGGCTGGTGGCTCCATAGCTCCATACCTCCAGAGCTCCAGAGCTCCATAGCACCAGAGCTCCATAGCTCCATAGCACCAGAGCTCCATAGCACCAGAGCTCCATAGCTCCATAGCACCAGAGCTCCATAGCTCCATAGCACCAGAGCTCCATAGCTCCATAGCACCAGAGCTCCATAGCTCCATAGCACCAGAGCTCCATAGCTCCATAGCTCCATAGCACCAGAGCTCCATAGCTCCATAGCACCAGAGCTCCATAGCTCCATAGCACCAGAGCTCCATAGCTCCATAGCACCAGAGCTCCATAGCTCCATAGCACCAGAGCTCCATAGCTCCATAGCACCAGAGCTCCATAGCTCCATAGCACCAGAGCTCCATAGCTCCATAGCACCAGAGCTCCATAGCTCCATAGCACCAGAGCTCCATAGCTCCATAGCTCCAGGGCTCCATAGCTCCATAGCTCCAGGGCTCCATAGCTCCAGGGCTCCAGGGCTCCATAGCTCCAGGGCTCCATAGCTCCAGGGCTCCAGGGCTCCATAGCTCCATACCTCCAGAGCTCCATACCTCCAGAGCTCCAGAGCTCCATAGCACCAGAGCTCCATGGCTTCAGAGCTCCATAGCACCATAGCTCCATACCTCCAGAGCTCCAGGGCTCCATAGCTCCATAGCTCCATAGCTCCATAGCTCCATACCTCCAGAGCTCCATAGCACCAGAGCTCCATGGCTCCATAGCTCCAGCCTGGGTGGCTGGTGGCTCCATAGCTCCATACTTCCATAGCTCCAGTCAGAGAGTTGGCGAAAATTGCACTAAGTGCGAAAGCCCATTCATTTACAACGGCGTGTCCGCCAGGCGGCGACATTTCCCCGTTACCGGTGGCTGCGCGGCGGGTGAGTGACAGAGCTTATCCGAGCGGCTGGAACTCTGCGCCGGCGTGGTCGAGCGGCTGGCCTCGGTAGTTGAGGTACCAGGGGTGGGGCAGGGAGCTCCAGGCGGGTCTTGTGAGAGAGTGAAGCCGAGCGGCTGGAACTCTCGGCCGGCCTGGTCGAGCGGCTGGCCTCGGTAGTTGAGGTACCAGGGGCGGGCTGGGGAGCTCCAGGCGGGGCTTGTGAGAGAGTGAAGCCGAGCGGCTGGAACTCTGGGCCGGCCTGGTCGAGCGGCTGGCCTCGGTAGTTGAGGTACCAGGGGTGGGCTGGGGAGCTCCAGGCGGGGCTTGTGAGAGAGTGTAGCCGAGCGGCTGGAACTCTGGGCCGGCGTGGTTGAGCAGCATGCCCGCGGAGGTGGCTCTTCCATAGGCAGGGAGGGTGCTGGAGCTCCACACTTCCATAGGCAGGGAGGGTGCTGGAGCTCCACACTTCCATAGGCAGGGAGGGTGCTGGAGCTCCACACTTCCATAGGCAGGGAGGGTGCTGGAGCTCCACACTTCCATAGGCAGGGAGGGTGCTGGAGCTCCACACTTCCATAGGCAGGGAGGGTGCTGGAGCTCCACACTTCCATAGGCAGGGAGGGTGCTGGAGCTCCACACTTCCATAGGCAGGGAGGGTGCTGGAGCTCCACACTTCCATAGGCAGGGAGGGTGCTGGAGCTCCACACTTCCATAGGCAGGGAGGGTGCTGGAGCTCCACACTTCCATAGGCAGGGAGGGTGCTGGAGCTCCACACTTCCATAGGCAGGGAGGGTGCTGGAGCTCCACACTTCCATAGGCAGGGAGGGTGCTGGAGCTCCACACTTCCATAGGCAGGGAGGGTGCTGGAGCTCCACACTTCCATAGGCAGGGAGGGTGCTGGAGCTCCACACTTCCATAGGCAGGGAGGGTGCTGGAGCTCCACACTTCCATAGGCAGGGAGGGTGCTGGAGCTCCACACTTCCATAGGCAGGGAGGGTGCTGGAGCTCCACACTTCCATAGGCAGGGAGGGTGCTGGAGCTCCACACTTCCATAGGCAGGGAGGGTGCTGGAGCTCCACACTTCCATAGGCAGGGAGGGTGCTGGAGCTCCACACTTCCATAGGCAGGGAGGGTGCTGGAGCTCCACACTTCCATAGGCAGGGAGGGTGCTGGAGCTCCACACTTCCATAGGCAGGGAGGGTGCTGGAGCTCCACACTTCCATAGGCAGGGAGGGTGCTGGAGCTCCACACTTCCATAGGCAGGGAGGGTGCTGGAGCTCCACACTTCCATAGGCAGGGAGGGTGCTGGAGCTCCACACTTCCATAGGCAGGGAGGGTGCTGGAGCTCCACACTTCCATAGGCAGGGAGGGTGCTGGAGCTCCACACTTCCATAGGCAGGGAGGGTGCTGGAGCTCCACACTTCCATAGGCAGGGAGGGTGCTGGAGCTCCACACTTCCATAGGCAGGGAGGGTGCTGGAGCTCCACACTTCCATAGGCAGGGAGGGTGCTGGAGCTCCACACTTCCATAGGCAGGGAGGGTGCTGGAGCTCCACACTTCCATAGGCAGGGAGGGTGCTGGAGCTCCACACTTCCATAGGCAGGGAGGGTGCTGGAGCTCCACACTTCCATAGGCAGGGAGGGTGCTGGAGCTCCACACTTCCATAGGCAGGGAGGGTGCTGGAGCTCCACACTTCCATAGGCAGGGAGGGTGCTGGAGCTCCACACTTCCATAGGCAGGGAGGGTGCTGGAGCTCCACACTTCCATAGGCAGGGAGGGTGCTGGAGCTCCACACTTCCATAGGCAGGGAGGGTGCTGGAGCTCCACACTTCCATAGGCAGGGAGGGTGCTGGAGCTCCACACTTCCATAGGCAGGGAGGGTGCTGGAGCTCCACACTTCCATAGGCAGGGAGGGTGCTGGAGCTCCACACTTCCATAGGCAGGGAGGGTGCTGGAGCTCCACACTTCCATAGGCAGGGAGGGTGCTGGAGCTCCACACTTCCATAGGCAGGGAGGGTGCTGGAGCTCCACACTTCCATAGGCAGGGAGGGTGCTGGAGCTCCACACTTCCATAGGCAGGGAGGGTGCTGGAGCTCCACACTTCCATAGGCAGGGAGGGTGCTGGAGCTCCACACTTCCATAGGCAGGGAGGGTGCTGGAGCTCCACACTTCCATAGGCAGGGAGGGTGCTGGAGCTCCACACTTCCATAGGCAGGGAGGGTGCTGGAGCTCCACACTTCCATAGGCAGGGAGGGTGCTGGAGCTCCACACTTCCATAGGCAGGGAGGGTGCTGGAGCTCCACACTTCCATAGGCAGGGAGGGTGCTGGAGCTCCACACTTCCATAGGCAGGGAGGGTGCTGGAGCTCCACACTTCCATAGGCAGGGAGGGTGCTGGAGCTCCACACTTCCATAGGCAGGGAGGGTGCTGGAGCTCCACACTTCCATAGGCAGGGAGGGTGCTGGAGCTCCACACTTCCATAGGCAGGGAGGGTGCTGGAGCTCCACACTTCCATAGGCAGGGAGGGTGCTGGAGCTCCACACTTCCATAGGCAGGGAGGGTGCTGGAGCTCCACACTTCCATAGGCAGGGAGGGTGCTGGAGCTCCACACTTCCATAGGCAGGGAGGGTGCTGGCACATCCACACTTCCAGCCACGGAGCATGCTGGCACTTCCACCTTGCTTGCTAAGTCGGCGTGATCTTGCCCAAAAAGTCCCTCCTCACCTCCAGCTGGAAGTGGAAAAAAATCCTCCACCTGCTTGGCCGAGGTTCTGGAAGCCAGCAGCTCGCAGAATGTTGCCAAAGTTTCACTGGAAGGAAAAGAAAAGAGAAGACCGAGTGCGCATTTCACCTACCGCCGAATGTCCACAAGAGGGAAGTGTCACTCCGTCGCAGAATCTGCGCCGACGCACTCGGCACCCTTCGAATTTATGGTGCCGGTGCGGGTGTTCTGGGTGCAAAAAGGCCGCCCAAGTGGTAGAAAAAAATCAGACTTCGTCTCTTAGGTCGAAATTAATGCCAAGTTTTGAAATGCGCTGGCAGGGGTGGACCAGGGCCCGTTAGAAGTGCTTAGCCGAGGTCCTGGAAGCCTAACCCGGCGTGATCTTGTGCAAAAAGCCGCTGCTGAGCTCCAGCTGGAAGTGTAAAAAGAACCGGGCTGGATCAAAAAAAGAACCGGGCGGCCCGTTAAAATTGCTTAGCCGAGGTCCTGGAACCCTAACCCGGCGTGATCTTGTGCAAAAAGCCGCTGCTGAGCTCCAGCTGGAAGTGGAAAAAGAACCGGGCTGGTTCAAAAAAAGAACCGGGCGACCCGTTAGAAGTGCTTAGCCGAGGTCCTGGAAGCCTAACCCGGCGTGATCTTGTGCAAAAAGCCGCTGCTGAGCTCCAGCTGGAAGTGGAAAAAGAACCGGGCTGGATCAAAAAAGAACCGGGCGACCCGTTAAAATTGCTTAGCCGAGGTCCTGGAAGCCTAACACGGCGTGTTCTTGTGCAAAAAGCCGCTCCCGAGCTCCAGCTGGAAGTGTAAAAAGAACCGGGCTGGTTCAAAAAAAGAACCGGGCGACCCGTTAGAAGTGCTTAGCCGAGGTCCTGGAAGCCTAACCCGGCGTGATCTTGTGCAAAAAGCCGCTGCTGAGCTCCAGCTGGAAGTGGAAAAAGAACCGGGCTGGATCAAAAAAGAACCGGGCGACCCGTTAAAATTGCTTAGCCGAGGTCCTGGAAGCCTAACACGGCGTGTTCTTGTGCAAAAAGCCGCTCCCGAGCTCCAGCTGGAAGTGTAAAAAGAACCAGGCTGGATAAAAAAAAGAACCGGGCTGGATCAAAAAAGAACCGGGCGACCCGTTAAAATTGCTTAGCCGAGGTCCTGGAAGCCTAACACGGCGTGATCTTGTGCAAAAAGCCGCTCCCGAGCTCCAGCTGGAAGTGTAAAAAGAACCGGGCTGGATAAAAAAAGAACCGGGCTGGATCAAAAAAGAACCGGGCGGCCCGTTAAAATTGCTTAGCCGAGGTCCTGGAAGCCTAACACGGCGTGATCTTGTGCAAAAAGCCGCTCCCGAGCTCCAGCTGGAAGTGTAAAAAGAACCGGGCTGGATCAAAAAAGAACCGGGCTGGATAAAAAAAAGAACCGGGCGGCCCGTTAAAATTGCTTAGCCGAGGTCCTGGAAGCCTAACCCGGCGTGATCTTGTGCAAAAAGCCGCTCCCGAGCTCCAGCTGGAAGTGTAAAAAGAACCGGGCTGGATAAAAAAAGAACCGGGCTGGATAAAAAAAAGAACCGGGCGACCCGTTAAAATTGCTTAGCCGAGGTCCTGGAAGCCTAACACGGCGTGATCTTGTGCAAAAAGCCGCTCCCGAGCTCCAGCTGGAAGTGTAAAAAGAACCGGGCTGGATCAAAAAAGAACCGGGCTGGATAAAAAAAAAAGAACCGGGCGACCCGTTAAAATTGCTTAGCCGAGGTCCTGGAAGCCTAACCCGGCGTGATCTTGTGCAAAAAGCCGCTCCCGAGCTCCAGCTGGAAGTGTAAAAAGAACCGGGCTGGATAAAAAAAGAACCGGGCTGGATCAAAAAAAGAACCGGGCGACCCGTTAAAATTGCTTAGCCGAGGTCCTGGAAGCCTAACACGGCGTGATCTTGTGCAAAAAGCCGCTCCCGAGCTCCAGCTGGAAGTGTAAAAAGAACCGGGCTGGATAAAAAAAGAACCGGGCTGGATCAAAAAAGAACCGGGCGACCCGTTAAAATTGCTTAGCCGAGGTCCTGGAAGCCTAACCCGGCGTGATCTTGTGCAAAAAGCCGCTCCCGAGCTCCAGCTGGAAGTGTAAAAAGAACCGGGCTGGATAAAAAAAAGAACCGGGCTGGATCAAAAAAGAACCGGGCGACCCGTTAAAATTGCTTAGCCGAGGTCCTGGAAGCCTAACACGGCGTGATCTTGTGCAAAAAGCCGCTCCCGAGCTCCAGCTGGAAGTGTAAAAAGAACCGGGCTGGATAAAAAAAAGAACCGGGCTGGATCAAAAAAGAACCGGGGGACCCGTTAAAATTGCTTAGCCGAGGTCCTGGAAGCCTAACACGGCGTGATCTTGTGCAAAAAGCCGCTCCCGAGCTCCAGCTGGAAGTGTAAAAAGAACCAGGCTGGATAAAAAAAAGAACCGGGCTGGATCAAAAAAGAACCGGGCGACCCGTTAAAATTGCTTAGCCGAGGTCCTGGAAGCCTAACACGGCGTGATCTTGTGCAAAAAGCCGCTCCCGAGCTCCAGCTGGAAGTGTAAAAAGAACCAGGCTGGATAAAAAAAAGAACCGGGCTGGATCAAAAAAGAACCGGGCGACCCGTTAAAATTGCTTAGCCGAGGTCCTGGAAGCCTAACCCGGCGTGATCTTGTGCAAAAAGCCGCTCCCAAGCTCCAGCTGGAAGTGTAAAAAGAACCGGGCTGGATAAAAAAAAGAACCGGGCTGGATAAAAAAAAAGAACCGGGCGACCCGTTAAAATTGCTTAGCCGAGGTCCTGGAAGCCTAACACGGCGTGTTCTTGTGCAAAAAGCCGCTCCCGAGCTTCAGCTGGAAGTGTAAAAAGAACCGGGCTGGATAAAAAAAGAACCGGGCTGGATAAAAAAAAGAACCGGGCGACCCGTTAAAATTGCTTAGCCGAGGTCCTGGAAGCCTAACACGGCGTGATCTTGTGCAAAAAGCCGCTCCCGAGCTCCAGCTGGAAGTGTAAAAAGAACCGGGCTGGATAAAAAAAAGAACCGGGCTGGATCAAAAAAGAACCGGGCGACCCGTTAAAATTGCTTAGCCGAGGTCCTGGAAGCCTAACACGGCGTGATCTTGTGCAAAAAGCCGCTCCCGAGCTCCAGCTGGAAGTGTAAAAAGAACCAGGCTGGATAAAAAAAAGAACCGGGCTGGATCAAAAAAGAACCGGGCGACCCGTTAAAATTGCTTAGCCGAGGTCCTGGAAGCCTAACACGGCGTGATCTTGTGCAAAAAGCCGCTCCCGAGCTCCAGCTGGAAGTGTAAAAAGAACCAGGCTGGATAAAAAAAGAACCGGGCTGGATCAAAAAAGAACCGGGCGACCCGTTAAAATTGCTTAGCCGAGGTCCTGGAAGCCTAACCCGGCGTGATCTTGCCCGAAATTCGGCCTCTATACTTCCATTTTAGGTACCAGGCGCTCATAGTGTGTTGGTCCCACTAGTCAGTGTACTGGTCCCACTCGCTAGTGTACTGGTCCCCCTAGTCAGTGTACTCATCCAGTTACCCCCCGTTTTCCAAAACACCATCGGCACGTATAAGGGGGGGACTCCTGAGAGAGATGAGGTATATGGCAGCGCAACACCAATCCGCTCCGCGCTGGTTCCCATGTCGGCTACGGATGAATAAAACCAGCCTGTCCCCCCTGGAGCTCACGAGACACGGAATTTTTTCTAAGTGCCAACGGCTCTTCCGAGCAAACGTGTCCGCTCCGGCTGGTTCCCCCGTCGGCCTCGAATGACGAAAAATGCCGGTCTCCGCCCGGAGCTCATGACAAACGAAAAATTTTCTAAGTGCCAACGGCACTAGCGAGCGAATGTGTCCGCTCGGCGCTGGTTCCCGGGTCGAACCCGGAAGACGAAAAACGCCGGTCTCCGCCCGGAGCTCATGACAAACGAAAAATTTTCTAAGTGCCAACGGCACTAGCGAGCGAATGTGTCCGCTCGGCGCTGGTTCCCGGGTCGAACCCGGAAGACGAAAAATGCCGGTCTCCGCCCGGAGCTCATGACAAACGAAAAATTTTCTAAGTGCCAACGGCACTAGCGAGCGAATGTGTCCGCTCGGCGCTGGTTCCCGGGTCGAACCCGGAAGACGAAAAACGCCGGTCTCCGCCCGGAGCTCATGACAAACGAAAAATTTTCTAAGTGCCAACGGCACTAGCGAGCGAATGTGTCCGCTCGGCGCTGGTTCCCGGGTCGAACCCGGAAGACGAAAAACGCCGGTCTCCGCCCGGAGCTCATGACAAACGAAAAATTTTCTAAGTGCCAACGGCACTAGCGAGCGAATGTGTCCGCTCGGCGCTGGTTCCCGGGTCGAACCCGGAAGACGAAAAACGCCGGTCTCCGCCCGGAGCTCATGACAAACGAAAAATTTTCTAAGTGCCAACGGCACTAGCGAGCGAATGTGTCCGCTCGGCGCTGGTTCCCGGGTCGAACCCGGAAGACGAAAAACGCCGGTCTCCGCCCGGAGCTCATGACAAACGAAAAATTTTCTAAGTGCCAACGGCACTAGCGAGCGAATGTGTCCGCTCGGCGCTGGTTCCCGGGTCGAACCCGGAAGACGAAAAACGCCGCTCTCCGCCCGGAGCTCATGACAAACGAAAAATTTTCTAAGTGCCAACGGCACTAGCGAGCGAATGTGTCCGCTCGGCGCTGGTTCCCGGGTCGAACCCGGAAGACGAAAAACGCCGGTCTCCGCCCGGAGCTCATGACAAACGAAAAATTTTCTAAGTGCCAACGGCACTAGCGAGCGAATGTGTCCGCTCGGCGCTGGTTCCCGGGTCGAACCCGGAAGACGAAAAACGCCGGTCTCCGCCCGGAGCTCATGACAAACGAAAAATTTTCTAAGTGCCAACGGCACTAGCGAGCGAATGTGTCCGCTCGGCGCTGGTTCCCGGGTCGAACCCGGAAGACGAAAAACGCCGCTCTCCGCCCGGAGCTCATGACAAACGAAAAATTTTCTAAGTGCCAACGGCACTAGCGAGCGAATGTGTCCGCTCGGCGCTGGTTCCCGGGTCGAACCCGGAAGACGAAAAACGCCGCTCTCCGCCCGGAGCTCATGACAAACGAAAAATTTTCTAAGTGCCAACGGCACTAGCGAGCGAATGTGTCCGCTCGGCGCTGGTTCCCGGGTCGAACCCGGAAGACGAAAAACGCCGGTCTCCGCCCGGAGCTCATGACAAACGAAAAATTTTCTAAGTGCCAACGGCACTAGCGAGCGAATGTGTCCGCTCGGCGCTGGTTCCCGGGTCGAACCCGGAAGACGAAAAACGCCGGTCTCCGCCCGGAGCTCATGACAAACGAAAAATTTTCTAAGTGCCAACGGCACTAGCGAGCGAATGTGTCCGCTCGGCGCTGGTTCCCGGGTCGAACCCGGAAGACGAAAAACGCCGCTCTCCGCCCGGAGCTCATGACAAACGAAAAATTTTCTAAGTGCCAACGGCACTAGCGAGCGAATGTGTCCGCTCGGCGCTGGTTCCCGGGTCGAACCCGGAAGACGAAAAACGCCGGTCTCCGCCCGGAGCTCATGACAAACGAAAAATTTTCTAAGTGCCAACGGCACTAGCGAGCGAATGTGTCCGCTCGGCGCTGGTTCCCGGGTCGAACCCGGAAGACGAAAAACGCCGGTCTCCGCCCGGAGCTCATGACAAACGAAAAATTTTCTAAGTGCCAACGGCACTAGCGAGCGAATGTGTCCGCTCGGCGCTGGTTCCCGGGTCGAACCCGGAAGACGAAAAACGCCGGTCCTCGCCCGGAGCTCATGACAAACGAAAAATTTTCTAAGTGCCAACGGCACTAGCGAGCGAATGTGTCCGCTCGGCGCTGGTTCCCGGGTCGGACCCGGAAGACGAAAAACGCCGGTCCTCGCCTGGAGGTCCCAGCAAAATCGGCGAAAAAACGACTAAGTGTCAACTTTCGAAAAAACGGCTAAGTGTCGACTTTCGAAAAAACGGCTAAGTGTCAACTTTCGAAAAAACGGCTAAGTGTCAACTTTCGAAAAAACGACTAAGTGCCCACGGCTCTGCGGGGCTTGTGAGTCCGCCCCGCGCCGGTTCGGCGGTCGGCCTCAAAAAGCAAAAAATCAGCCTCTCTCCCTGGAGCTCACCAAAAATTTGTCGAAATTTTTCTAAGTTCTCCTCGAGGTACCAGGGGGTGAGGTACCCGGGCTAAGGTGCAGTACCTTTTTTGGTCTTCAGGTGCGCCAGAGTACAATGAAATGGTCCCAGTAGTCAGTGTACTCATCGACTTTCCCCCCGTTTTCCAAAGCACCTCGTTTACGAGTATGGAGGAGATGGTGCTGGTCTCCCCACGGCGTCGGACACGCCGTCCTCGACAGCACAAGGTCGGATAGAAGACCTGGAAAGCGCCGTGGCACGCGCTGGAGGTGGGCACTTTGGCGAAAAAACGACTAAGTGTCAACTTTCGAAAAAACGACTAAGTGTCAACTTTCGAAAAAACGGCTAAGTGTCAACTTTCGAAAAAACGACTAAGTGTCACCTCTCTGAAAAAATGGCAAAGTGTCGCCTCTCTGAAAATTTTCTAAGTGCCCACGGCTCTGCGGGCTCGTGCATCCGAGCCGCGCCGGTTCTGCAACCGGCCTAGAATGACGAAAAATAACGGTCTCCTCCTGGAGCTCACAGCCAATTGTGGCGAAAAAGTGGCAAAGTGCCCACGGCTCTGCGGGCTCGTGCATCCGACCCGCGCCGGTTCTGCAGCCGGCCTAGAATGACGAAAAATAACGGTCTCCTCCTGGAGCTCACAGCCAACTTGGCAAAAAGTTTCTAAGTGCCCACGGCCCTGCCGAGCTTTGGCGTCCGCCCAGCGCCGGTTCCGCAGTCGGCCTCCAATGACGAAAAATAACGGTCTCCTCCTGGAGCTCACAGCCAACTTGGCAAAAAGTTTCTAAGTGCCCACGGCCCTGCCGAGCTTTGGCGTCCGCCCAGCGCCGGTTCCGCAGTCGGCCTCGAATGACGAAAAATAACGGTCTCCTCCTGGAGCTCACAGCCAACTTGGCAAAAAGTTTCTAAGTGCCCACGGCCCTGCCGAGCTTTGGCGTCCGCCCAGCGCCGGTTCCGCAGTCGGCCTCGAATGACGAAAAATAACGGTCTCCTCCTGGAGCTCACAGCCAACTTGGCAAAAAGTTTCTAAGTGCCCACGGCCCTGCCGAGCTTTGGCGTCCGCCCAGCGCCGGTTCCGCAGTCGGCCTCGAATGACGAAAAATAACGGTCTCCTCCTGGAGCTCACAGCCAACTTGGCAAAAAGTTTCTAAGTGCCCACGGCCCTGCCGAGCTTTGGCGTCCGCCCAGCGCCGGTTCCGCAGTCGGCCTCGAATGACGAAAAATAACGGTCTCCTCCTGGAGCTCACAGCCAACTTGGCAAAAAGTTTCTAAGTGCCCACGGCCCTGCCGAGCTTTGGCGTCCGCCCAGCGCCGGTTCCGCAGTCGGCCTCGAATGACGAAAAATAACGGTCTCCTCCTGGAGCTCACAGCCAACTTGGCAAAAAGTTTCTAAGTGCCCACGGCCCTGCCGAGCTTTGGCGTCCGCTCAGCGCCGGTTCCGCAGTCGGCCTCGAATGACGAAAAATAACGGTCTCCTCCTGGAGCTCACAGCCAACTTGGCAAAAAGTTTCTAAGTGCCCACGGCCCTGCCGAGCTTTGGCGTCCGCCCAGCGCCGGTTCCGCAGTCGGCCTCGAATGACGAAAAATAACGGTCTCCTCCTGGAGCTCACAGCCAACTTGGCAAAAAGTTTCTAAGTGCCCACGGCCCTGCCGAGCTTTGGCGTCCGCTCAGCGCCGGTTCCGCAGTCGGCCTCGAATGACGAAAAATAACGGTCTCCTCCTGGAGCTCACAGCCAACTTGGCAAAAAGTTTCTAAGTGCCCACGGCCCTGCCGAGCTTTGGCGTCCGCCCAGCGCCGGTTCCGCAGTCGGCCTCGAATGACGAAAAATAACGGTCTCCTCCTGGAGCTCACAGCCAACTTGGCAAAAAGTTTCTAAGTGCCCACGGCCCTGCCGAGCTTTGGCGTCCGCCCAGCGCCGGTTCCGCAGTCGGCCTCGAATGACGAAAAATAACGGTCTCCTCCTGGAGCTCACAGCCAACTTGGCAAAAAGTTTCTAAGTGCCCACGGCCCTGCCGAGCTTTGGCGTCCGCTCAGCGCCGGTTCCGCAGTCGGCCTCGAATGACGAAAAATAACGGTCTCCTCCTGGAGCTCACAGCCAACTTGGCAAAAAGTTTCTAAGTGCCCACGGCCCTGCCGAGCTTTGGCGTCCGCCCAGCGCCGGTTCCGCAGTCGGCCTCGAATGACGAAAAATAACGGTCTCCTCCTGGAGCTCACAGCCAACTTGGCAAAAAGTTTCTAAGTGTCACATCTCTGAAAAAACGGCTAAGTGTCGACTTTCGAAAAAACGGCAAAGTGTCACATCTCTGAAAAAACGGCTAAGTGTCGACTTTCGAAAAAACGGCTAAGTGTCAACTTTCGAAAAAACGGCTAAGTGTCGCCTCTCTGAAAAAACGGCAAAGTGTCAACTTTCGAAAAAACGACAGAGTGTCGCCTCTCTGAAAAAACGACTAAGTGTCGACTCTGAGAAAATGGCAAAGTGCCCACGGCTCTGCGGGCTCGTGCATCCGACCCGCGCCGGTTCCCCAGCCGGCCTGAAATAAGGCAAAACCAGCCTCTCCGCCTGGAGCTCAGAGCCAACTTGGCGAATATTTTCTAAGTGCCCACGGCTCTGCGTGGCTACGGCGTCTGCCCAGCGCCGGTTCCTGGGTCGAACCCCGAGGACGAGGAATGCCGGTCTCCGCCTGGAGGTCCCAGCTTAATCGGCGAAAATTTTCTAAGTGCCCACGGCTCTGCCGGGCTCGTGCATCCGACCCGCGCCGGTTCCCCAGCCGGCCTGAAATAAGGCAAAACCAGGCTCTCCCCCTGGAGCTCAGAGCCAATTGTGGCGAAAAAACGACTAAGTGTCAACTTTCGAAAAAACGACTAAGTGTCAACTTTCCAAAAAAACGGCTAAGTGTCGACTTTCGAAAAAACGGCTAAGTGTCAACTTTCGAAAAAACGACTAAGTGTCGCCTCTGAAAAAACGACTAAGTGTCGCCTCTCTGAAAAAACGACTAAGTGCCCACGGCTCTGCGGGGCTTGTGAGTCCGCCCCGCGCCGGTTCGGCGGTCGGCCTCAAAAAGCGAAAAATCAGCCTCTCTCCCTGGAGCTCACCAAAAATTTGTCGAAATTTTTCTAAGTTCTCCTCGAGGTACCAGGGGGTGAGGTACCCGGGCTAAGGTGCAGTACCTTTTTTGGTCTTCAGGTGCGCCAGAGTACAATGAAATGGTCCCAGTAGTCAGTGTACTCATCGACTTTCCCCCCGTTTTCCAAAGCACCCCGTTTACGAGTATGGAGGAGATGGTGCTGGTCTCCCCACGGCGTCGGACACGCCGTCCTCGACAGCACAAGGTCGGATAGAAGACCTGAAAAGCGCCGTGGCACGCGCTGGAGGTGTCACTGTGGCGAAAAAGTGACTAAGTGTCAACTTTCGAAAAAACGGCTAAGTGTCAACTTTCGAAAAAACGGCTAAGTGTCAACTTTCGAAAAAACGGCTAAGTGTCAACTTTCGAAAAAACGACTAAGTGTCGCCTCTCTGAAAAAACGGCAAAGTGTCAACTTTCGAAAAAACGACTAAGTGTCAACTTTCGAAAAAACGACTAAGTGTCACCTCTCTGAAAAAATGGCAAAGTGTCAACTGCGAATGTGGTGGTGCATGGAAGGAAGTGGAGGACGGCCGCCTCCTTAAACACAGGCCGAAGAGGAGCGTCAGGGCCGGCTCCTTAAACACGGACCGAGTGTCGCCCTTAACACAGACCAAGCGGAGGACGGCCGCCTCCCTAAATACAGGCCGAACCGGAGCGCGAGGGCCGCTCCTTAAACACGGACCGAGTGTCGCCCTTAACACAGACCAAGGGGAGGACGGCCGCCTCCTTAAACACAGGCCGGAGAGGAGCGTCAGGGCCAGGCTCCTCAAACATGGACCGAGTGTCGCCCTTAACACAGACCAAGGGGAGGACGGCCGCCTCCTTAAACACAGGCCGGAGAGGAGCGTCAGGGCCAGGCTCCTCAAACATGGACCGAGTGTCGCCCTTAACACAGACCAAGGGGAGGACGGCCGCCTCCTTAAACACAGGCCGGAGAGGAGCGTCAGGGCCAGGCTCCTCAAACATGGACCGAGTGTCGCCCTTAACACAGACCAAGGGGAGGACGGCCGCCTCCCTAAATACAGGCCGAACCGGAGCGCGAGTGTCGCTCCTTAAACACGGACCGAGTGGAGGACGGCCGCCTCCTTAAACACAGGCCGAACAAAATGACACAAAGTGTCAACTGCGAATGTTGTCCATCCAAGGAAGGAGCGTGATGCCCGGCCGGCTCCTTAAACACAGGCCGAGAGTCGCCCCGGACGGTCCGCCTCGCGGCGCCCGTCTGCTCGGATAAAATGACACAAAGTGTCAACTACGAATGTTGTCCATCCAAGGAGGGAGCGTGATGCCCGGCCGGCTCCGAAAACACAGGCCGAGAGTCGCCCCGGACGGTCCGCCTCGCGGCGCCCGTCTGCTCGGATAAAATGACACAAAGTGTCAACTGCGAATGTTGTCCATCCAAGGAAGGAGCGTGATGCCCGGCCGGCTCCTTAAACACAGGCCGAGAGTCGCCCCGGACGGTCCGCCTCGCGGCGCCCGTCTGCTCGGATAAAATGACACAAAGTGTCAACTACGAATGTTGTCCATCCAAGGAGGGAGCGTGATGCCCGGCCGGCTCCGAAAACACAGGCCGAGAGTCGCCCCGGACGGTCCGCCTCGCGGCGCCCGTCTGCTCGGATAAAATGACACAAAGTGTCAACTGCGAATGTTGTCCATCCAAGGAAGGAGCGTGATGCCCGGCCGGCTCCTTAAACACAGGCCGAGAGTCGCCCCGGACGGTCCGCCTCGCGGCGCCCGCCCGCTCGGATAAAATGACACAAAGTGTCAACTACGAATGTTGTCCATCCAAGGAAGGAGCGTGATGCCCGGCCGGCTCCTTAAACACAGGCCGAGAGTCGCCCCGGACGGTCGCCTCGCGGCGCCCGTCTGCTCGGATAAAATGACACAAAGTGTCAACTACGAATGTTGTCCATCCAAGGAGGGAGCGTGATGCCCGGCCGGCTCCGAAAACACAGGCCGAGAGTCGCCCCGGACGGTCCGCCTCGCGGCGCCCGTCTGCTCGGATAAAATGACACAAAGTGTCAACTGCGAATGTTGTCCATCCAAGGAAGGAGCGTGATGCCCGGCCGGCTCCTTAAACACAGGCCGAGAGTCGCCCCGGACGGTCCGCCTCGCGGCGCCCGCCCGCTCGGATAAAATGACACAAAGTGTCAACTACGAATGTTGTCCATCCAAGGAGGGAGCGTGAGGCCCGGCCGGCTCCGAAAACACAGGCCGAGAGTCGCCCCGGACGGTCCGCCTCTCGAGGCGCCCGCCCGCTCGGATAAAATGACACAAAGTGTCAACTACGAATGTTGTCCATCCAAGGAGGGAGCGTGATGCCCGGCCGGCTCCGAAAACACAGGCCGAGAGTCGCCCCGGACGGTCCGCCTCGCGGCGCCCGTCTGCTCGGATAAAATGACACAAAGTGTCAACTACGAATGTTGTCCATCCAAGGAGGGAGCGTGAGGCCCGGCCGGCTCCGAAAACACAGGCCGAGAGTCGCCCCGGACGGTCCGCCTCTCGAGGCGCCCGCCCGCTCGGATAAAATGACACAAAGTGTCAACTACGAATGTTGTCCATCCAAGGAGGGAGCGTGATGCCCGGCCGGCTCCGAAAACACAGGCCGAGAGTCGCCCCGGACGGTCCGCCTCGCGGCGCCCGCCCGCTCGGATAAAATGACACAAAGTGTCAACTACGAATGTTGTCCATCCAAGGAGGGAGCGTGAGGCCCGGCCGGCTCCGAAAACACAGGCCGAGAGTCGCCCCGGACGGTCCGCCTCTCGAGGCGCCCGCCCGCTCGGATAAAATGACACAAAGTGTCAACTACGAATGTTGTCCATCCAAGGAGGGAGCGTGATGCCCGGCCGGCTCCGAAAACACAGGCCGAGATTCGACCCCGGACGGGCCGTCTTCTCCCGGCGCCCGCCCGCGTACGCCCCCCATCCCCGGTCGCCCGTCTGCTCCCGGCGGGCCTCCGAGTACCCCCTCACCCAACTGACCGACTGGCACTCATGACCCGCCTTGGTAGGGCCCCCATCGGCCTCGGCTCGTCCGACGTCGGGTGGACGGTTCCTACCCACTGCGGGTCGCACTCTAGCGCCCCGGCCGCCGCGTGAGCGTGCGCTCCCCGCGCCGCCCCGCAGGCCCCGGCGCGACCGTACTGCGGCGAGACCGAGACGACCCGGTTTGGCATCCATCCCACCTAGCCACGATCCACGGAGGCCGAGCGAGCGGCTGAGTGTCGGGCGCCGCGCGTGCGAGCGTCCGCCGGCCGCGCCGGTCCTTCCGCGAATGTCGTTTCTCAAACCCTCCGGCTTGATAGCGGCGGCACCACGGGAAGCCGTCCACACACACCGTCCGACCTCTATCCGAAAAGCCTTCCCGACCAACCGCGGTCGCGGGGGCGTCTGTCGCTCCGCATCGGGGGGGCGTATGGCTTCCGCGCTACGCGCTGCGGGCTCGGGGGGGCCGCAACGGCTGAGTCTGACTCGGCCGGGGCGCAGCTTCCCTCCCGGCAGTCAGCAATAGTGCCGATCGCGCCTGCCACCAGCCCCCTCCCCGACGGGTTCGTCGGCGCCGGCTGGCCGCCGTCCGCCTTCGTTCCCCGAGGGTTCCCAACCAGCGCCGATCCAACTCCGCATCCTGGCCGCACGCAGTGCGTGCCTCGCGCGGGTAAGTCGCCGGCGCAGCGCCGCAGC
>NW_028232063.1:65000-82500 GCF_054491065.1 Syngnathus leptorhynchus
ATAGCCCCGGAGCTCCATAGCTCCATAGCCCCGGAGCTCCATAGCCCCGGAGCTCCATAGCTCCATAGCCCCGGAGCTCCATAGCTCCATACTTCCATAGCCCCATACTTCCATAGCTCCATAGCTCCATACTTCCATAGCTCCAGCCGCGGAGGGTGCTGGCTGGTGGCTCCATAGCTCCATACTTCCATACTTGCAGCCACGGAGTTGGCTAAAATTGCACTAAGTGCGAAAGCCCATTCATTTACAACGGCGTGTCCGCCAGGCGGCGACATTTCCCCGTTACCGGTGGCTGCGTGGCGGGTGAGTGACAGAGCTTATCCGAGCGGCTGGAACTCTGCGCCGGCGTGGTCGAGCGTGAGGCCCCGGCCCTTTGGCTGCCTGGTACCTAAAACACTTCCATTGATCCAGCCACGGAGGGTGCTGGCTGGTGGCTCCATAGCTCCATAGCTCCATAGCACCAGAGCTCCATAGCTCCATAGCACCAGAGCTCCATAGCTCCATAGCACCAGAGCTCCATAGCTCCATAGCACCAGAGCTCCATAGCTCCATAGCACCAGAGCTCCATAGCTCCATAGCACCAGAGCTCCATAGCTCCATAGCACCAGAGCTCCATAGCTCCATAGCACCAGAGCTCCATAGCTCCATAGCTCCAGGGCTCCATAGCTCCAGGGCTCCATAGCTCCATAGCTCCATAGCACCAGAGCTCCATAGCTCCATAGCTCCAGCCTGGGTGGCTGGTGGCTCCATAGCTCCATACTTCCATAGCTCCAGTCAGAGAGTTGGCTAAAATTGCACTAAGTGCGAAAGCCCATTCATTTACAACGGCGTGTCCACAAGGCGGCGACATTTCCCCGTTACCGGTGGCTGCGCGGCGGGTGAGTGACAGAGCTTATCCGAGCGGCTGGAACTCTGCGCCGGCGTGGTCGAGCGTGAGGCCTCGGCCCTTTGGCTGCCTGGTACCTAAAACACTTCCATTGATCCAGCCACGGAGGGTGCTGGCTGGTGGCTCCATAGCTCCATACCTCCAGAGCTCCAGAGCTCCATAGCACCAGAGCTCCATAGCTCCATAGCACCAGAGCTCCATAGCACCAGAGCTCCATAGCTCCATAGCACCAGAGCTCCATAGCTCCATAGCACCAGAGCTCCATAGCTCCATAGCACCAGAGCTCCATAGCTCCATAGCACCAGAGCTCCATAGCTCCATAGCTCCATAGCACCAGAGCTCCATAGCTCCATAGCACCAGAGCTCCATAGCTCCATAGCACCAGAGCTCCATAGCTCCATAGCACCAGAGCTCCATAGCTCCATAGCACCAGAGCTCCATAGCTCCATAGCACCAGAGCTCCATAGCTCCATAGCACCAGAGCTCCATAGCTCCATAGCACCAGAGCTCCATAGCTCCATAGCACCAGAGCTCCATAGCTCCATAGCTCCAGGGCTCCATAGCTCCATAGCTCCAGGGCTCCATAGCTCCAGGGCTCCAGGGCTCCATAGCTCCAGGGCTCCATAGCTCCAGGGCTCCAGGGCTCCATAGCTCCATACCTCCAGAGCTCCATACCTCCAGAGCTCCAGAGCTCCATAGCACCAGAGCTCCATGGCTTCAGAGCTCCATAGCACCATAGCTCCATACCTCCAGAGCTCCAGGGCTCCATAGCTCCATAGCTCCATAGCTCCATAGCTCCATACCTCCAGAGCTCCATAGCACCAGAGCTCCATGGCTCCATAGCTCCAGCCTGGGTGGCTGGTGGCTCCATAGCTCCATACTTCCATAGCTCCAGTCAGAGAGTTGGCGAAAATTGCACTAAGTGCGAAAGCCCATTCATTTACAACGGCGTGTCCGCCAGGCGGCGACATTTCCCCGTTACCGGTGGCTGCGCGGCGGGTGAGTGACAGAGCTTATCCGAGCGGCTGGAACTCTGCGCCGGCGTGGTCGAGCGGCTGGCCTCGGTAGTTGAGGTACCAGGGGTGGGGCAGGGAGCTCCAGGCGGGTCTTGTGAGAGAGTGAAGCCGAGCGGCTGGAACTCTCGGCCGGCCTGGTCGAGCGGCTGGCCTCGGTAGTTGAGGTACCAGGGGCGGGCTGGGGAGCTCCAGGCGGGGCTTGTGAGAGAGTGAAGCCGAGCGGCTGGAACTCTGGGCCGGCCTGGTCGAGCGGCTGGCCTCGGTAGTTGAGGTACCAGGGGTGGGCTGGGGAGCTCCAGGCGGGGCTTGTGAGAGAGTGTAGCCGAGCGGCTGGAACTCTGGGCCGGCGTGGTTGAGCAGCATGCCCGCGGAGGTGGCTCTTCCATAGGCAGGGAGGGTGCTGGAGCTCCACACTTCCATAGGCAGGGAGGGTGCTGGAGCTCCACACTTCCATAGGCAGGGAGGGTGCTGGAGCTCCACACTTCCATAGGCAGGGAGGGTGCTGGAGCTCCACACTTCCATAGGCAGGGAGGGTGCTGGAGCTCCACACTTCCATAGGCAGGGAGGGTGCTGGAGCTCCACACTTCCATAGGCAGGGAGGGTGCTGGAGCTCCACACTTCCATAGGCAGGGAGGGTGCTGGAGCTCCACACTTCCATAGGCAGGGAGGGTGCTGGAGCTCCACACTTCCATAGGCAGGGAGGGTGCTGGAGCTCCACACTTCCATAGGCAGGGAGGGTGCTGGAGCTCCACACTTCCATAGGCAGGGAGGGTGCTGGAGCTCCACACTTCCATAGGCAGGGAGGGTGCTGGAGCTCCACACTTCCATAGGCAGGGAGGGTGCTGGAGCTCCACACTTCCATAGGCAGGGAGGGTGCTGGAGCTCCACACTTCCATAGGCAGGGAGGGTGCTGGAGCTCCACACTTCCATAGGCAGGGAGGGTGCTGGAGCTCCACACTTCCATAGGCAGGGAGGGTGCTGGAGCTCCACACTTCCATAGGCAGGGAGGGTGCTGGAGCTCCACACTTCCATAGGCAGGGAGGGTGCTGGAGCTCCACACTTCCATAGGCAGGGAGGGTGCTGGAGCTCCACACTTCCATAGGCAGGGAGGGTGCTGGAGCTCCACACTTCCATAGGCAGGGAGGGTGCTGGAGCTCCACACTTCCATAGGCAGGGAGGGTGCTGGAGCTCCACACTTCCATAGGCAGGGAGGGTGCTGGAGCTCCACACTTCCATAGGCAGGGAGGGTGCTGGAGCTCCACACTTCCATAGGCAGGGAGGGTGCTGGAGCTCCACACTTCCATAGGCAGGGAGGGTGCTGGAGCTCCACACTTCCATAGGCAGGGAGGGTGCTGGAGCTCCACACTTCCATAGGCAGGGAGGGTGCTGGAGCTCCACACTTCCATAGGCAGGGAGGGTGCTGGAGCTCCACACTTCCATAGGCAGGGAGGGTGCTGGAGCTCCACACTTCCATAGGCAGGGAGGGTGCTGGAGCTCCACACTTCCATAGGCAGGGAGGGTGCTGGAGCTCCACACTTCCATAGGCAGGGAGGGTGCTGGAGCTCCACACTTCCATAGGCAGGGAGGGTGCTGGAGCTCCACACTTCCATAGGCAGGGAGGGTGCTGGCACATCCACACTTCCATAGGCAGGGAGGGTGCTGGAGCTCCACACTTCCATAGGCAGGGAGGGTGCTGGAGCTCCACACTTCCATAGGCAGGGAGGGTGCTGGAGCTCCACACTTCCATAGGCAGGGAGGGTGCTGGAGCTCCACACTTCCATAGGCAGGGAGGGTGCTGGAGCTCCACACTTCCATAGGCAGGGAGGGTGCTGGAGCTCCACACTTCCATAGGCAGGGAGGGTGCTGGAGCTCCACACTTCCATAGGCAGGGAGGGTGCTGGAGCTCCACACTTCCATAGGCAGGGAGGGTGCTGGAGCTCCACACTTCCATAGGCAGGGAGGGTGCTGGAGCTCCACACTTCCATAGGCAGGGAGGGTGCTGGAGCTCCACACTTCCATAGGCAGGGAGGGTGCTGGAGCTCCACACTTCCATAGGCAGGGAGGGTGCTGGAGCTCCACACTTCCATAGGCAGGGAGGGTGCTGGAGCTCCACACTTCCATAGGCAGGGAGGGTGCTGGAGCTCCACACTTCCATAGGCAGGGAGGGTGCTGGAGCTCCACACTTCCATAGGCAGGGAGGGTGCTGGAGCTCCACACTTCCATAGGCAGGGAGGGTGCTGGAGCTCCACACTTCCATAGGCAGGGAGGGTGCTGGAGCTCCACACTTCCATAGGCAGGGAGGGTGCTGGAGCTCCACACTTCCATAGGCAGGGAGGGTGCTGGAGCTCCACACTTCCATAGGCAGGGAGGGTGCTGGAGCTCCACACTTCCATAGGCAGGGAGGGTGCTGGAGCTCCACACTTCCATAGGCAGGGAGGGTGCTGGAGCTCCACACTTCCATAGGCAGGGAGGGTGCTGGAGCTCCACACTTCCATAGGCAGGGAGGGTGCTGGAGCTCCACACTTCCATAGGCAGGGAGGGTGCTGGAGCTCCACACTTCCATAGGCAGGGAGGGTGCTGGAGCTCCACACTTCCATAGGCAGGGAGGGTGCTGGCACATCCACACTTCCAGCCACGGAGCATGCTGGCACTTCCACCTTGCTTGCTAAGTCGGCGTGATCTTGCCCAAAAAGTCCCTCCTCACCTCCAGCTGGAAGTGGAAAAAAATCCTCCACCTGCTTGGCCGAGGTTCTGGAAGCCAGCAGCTCGCAGAATGTTGCCAAAGTTTCACTGGAAGGAAAAGAAAAGAGAAGACCGAGTGCGCATTTCACCTACCGCCGAATGTCCACAAGAGGGAAGTGTCACTCCGTCGCAGAATCTGCGCCGACGCACTCGGCACCCTTCGAATTTATGGTGCCGGTGCGGGTGTTCTGGGTGCAAAAAGGCCGCCCAAGTGGTAGAAAAAAATCAGACTTCGTCTCTTAGGTCGAAATTAATGCCAAGTTTTGAAATGCGCTGGCAGGGGTGGACCAGGGCCCGTTAGAAGTGCTTAGCCGAGGTCCTGGAAGCCTAACCCGGCGTGATCTTGTGCAAAAAGCCGCTGCTGAGCTCCAGCTGGAAGTGTAAAAAGAACCGGGCTGGATCAAAAAAAGAACCGGGCGGCCCGTTAAAATTGCTTAGCCGAGGTCCTGGAACCCTAACCCGGCGTGATCTTGTGCAAAAAGCCGCTGCTGAGCTCCAGCTGGAAGTGGAAAAAGAACCGGGCTGGTTCAAAAAAAGAACCGGGCGACCCGTTAGAAGTGCTTAGCCGAGGTCCTGGAAGCCTAACCCGGCGTGATCTTGTGCAAAAAGCCGCTGCTGAGCTCCAGCTGGAAGTGGAAAAAGAACCGGGCTGGATCAAAAAAGAACCGGGCGACCCGTTAAAATTGCTTAGCCGAGGTCCTGGAAGCCTAACACGGCGTGTTCTTGTGCAAAAAGCCGCTCCCGAGCTCCAGCTGGAAGTGTAAAAAGAACCGGGCTGGTTCAAAAAAAGAACCGGGCGACCCGTTAGAAGTGCTTAGCCGAGGTCCTGGAAGCCTAACCCGGCGTGATCTTGTGCAAAAAGCCGCTGCTGAGCTCCAGCTGGAAGTGGAAAAAGAACCGGGCTGGATCAAAAAAGAACCGGGCGACCCGTTAAAATTGCTTAGCCGAGGTCCTGGAAGCCTAACACGGCGTGTTCTTGTGCAAAAAGCCGCTCCCGAGCTCCAGCTGGAAGTGTAAAAAGAACCAGGCTGGATAAAAAAAAGAACCGGGCTGGATCAAAAAAGAACCGGGCGACCCGTTAAAATTGCTTAGCCGAGGTCCTGGAAGCCTAACACGGCGTGATCTTGTGCAAAAAGCCGCTCCCGAGCTCCAGCTGGAAGTGTAAAAAGAACCGGGCTGGATAAAAAAAGAACCGGGCTGGATCAAAAAAGAACCGGGCGGCCCGTTAAAATTGCTTAGCCGAGGTCCTGGAAGCCTAACACGGCGTGATCTTGTGCAAAAAGCCGCTCCCGAGCTCCAGCTGGAAGTGTAAAAAGAACCGGGCTGGATCAAAAAAGAACCGGGCTGGATAAAAAAAAGAACCGGGCGGCCCGTTAAAATTGCTTAGCCGAGGTCCTGGAAGCCTAACCCGGCGTGATCTTGTGCAAAAAGCCGCTCCCGAGCTCCAGCTGGAAGTGTAAAAAGAACCGGGCTGGATAAAAAAAGAACCGGGCTGGATAAAAAAAAGAACCGGGCGACCCGTTAAAATTGCTTAGCCGAGGTCCTGGAAGCCTAACACGGCGTGATCTTGTGCAAAAAGCCGCTCCCGAGCTCCAGCTGGAAGTGTAAAAAGAACCGGGCTGGATCAAAAAAGAACCGGGCTGGATAAAAAAAAAAGAACCGGGCGACCCGTTAAAATTGCTTAGCCGAGGTCCTGGAAGCCTAACCCGGCGTGATCTTGTGCAAAAAGCCGCTCCCGAGCTCCAGCTGGAAGTGTAAAAAGAACCGGGCTGGATAAAAAAAGAACCGGGCTGGATCAAAAAAAGAACCGGGCGACCCGTTAAAATTGCTTAGCCGAGGTCCTGGAAGCCTAACACGGCGTGATCTTGTGCAAAAAGCCGCTCCCGAGCTCCAGCTGGAAGTGTAAAAAGAACCGGGCTGGATAAAAAAAGAACCGGGCTGGATCAAAAAAGAACCGGGCGACCCGTTAAAATTGCTTAGCCGAGGTCCTGGAAGCCTAACCCGGCGTGATCTTGTGCAAAAAGCCGCTCCCGAGCTCCAGCTGGAAGTGTAAAAAGAACCGGGCTGGATAAAAAAAAGAACCGGGCTGGATCAAAAAAGAACCGGGCGACCCGTTAAAATTGCTTAGCCGAGGTCCTGGAAGCCTAACACGGCGTGATCTTGTGCAAAAAGCCGCTCCCGAGCTCCAGCTGGAAGTGTAAAAAGAACCGGGCTGGATAAAAAAAGAACCGGGCTGGATCAAAAAAGAACCGGGCGGCCCGTTAAAATTGCTTAGCCGAGGTCCTGGAAGCCTAACACGGCGTGATCTTGTGCAAAAAGCCGCTCCCGAGCTCCAGCTGGAAGTGTAAAAAGAACCGGGCTGGATCAAAAAAGAACCGGGCTGGATAAAAAAAAGAACCGGGCGGCCCGTTAAAATTGCTTAGCCGAGGTCCTGGAAGCCTAACCCGGCGTGATCTTGTGCAAAAAGCCGCTCCCGAGCTCCAGCTGGAAGTGTAAAAAGAACCGGGCTGGATAAAAAAAGAACCGGGCTGGATAAAAAAAAGAACCGGGCGACCCGTTAAAATTGCTTAGCCGAGGTCCTGGAAGCCTAACACGGCGTGATCTTGTGCAAAAAGCCGCTCCCGAGCTCCAGCTGGAAGTGTAAAAAGAACCGGGCTGGATCAAAAAAGAACCGGGCTGGATAAAAAAAAAAGAACCGGGCGACCCGTTAAAATTGCTTAGCCGAGGTCCTGGAAGCCTAACCCGGCGTGATCTTGTGCAAAAAGCCGCTCCCGAGCTCCAGCTGGAAGTGTAAAAAGAACCGGGCTGGATAAAAAAAGAACCGGGCTGGATCAAAAAAAGAACCGGGCGACCCGTTAAAATTGCTTAGCCGAGGTCCTGGAAGCCTAACACGGCGTGATCTTGTGCAAAAAGCCGCTCCCGAGCTCCAGCTGGAAGTGTAAAAAGAACCGGGCTGGATAAAAAAAGAACCGGGCTGGATCAAAAAAGAACCGGGCGACCCGTTAAAATTGCTTAGCCGAGGTCCTGGAAGCCTAACCCGGCGTGATCTTGTGCAAAAAGCCGCTCCCGAGCTCCAGCTGGAAGTGTAAAAAGAACCGGGCTGGATAAAAAAAAGAACCGGGCTGGATCAAAAAAGAACCGGGCGACCCGTTAAAATTGCTTAGCCGAGGTCCTGGAAGCCTAACACGGCGTGATCTTGTGCAAAAAGCCGCTCCCGAGCTCCAGCTGGAAGTGTAAAAAGAACCGGGCTGGATAAAAAAAAGAACCGGGCTGGATCAAAAAAGAACCGGGGGACCCGTTAAAATTGCTTAGCCGAGGTCCTGGAAGCCTAACACGGCGTGATCTTGTGCAAAAAGCCGCTCCCGAGCTCCAGCTGGAAGTGTAAAAAGAACCAGGCTGGATAAAAAAAAGAACCGGGCTGGATCAAAAAAGAACCGGGCGACCCGTTAAAATTGCTTAGCCGAGGTCCTGGAAGCCTAACACGGCGTGATCTTGTGCAAAAAGCCGCTCCCGAGCTCCAGCTGGAAGTGTAAAAAGAACCAGGCTGGATAAAAAAAAGAACCGGGCTGGATCAAAAAAGAACCGGGCGACCCGTTAAAATTGCTTAGCCGAGGTCCTGGAAGCCTAACCCGGCGTGATCTTGTGCAAAAAGCCGCTCCCAAGCTCCAGCTGGAAGTGTAAAAAGAACCGGGCTGGATAAAAAAAAGAACCGGGCTGGATAAAAAAAAAGAACCGGGCGACCCGTTAAAATTGCTTAGCCGAGGTCCTGGAAGCCTAACACGGCGTGTTCTTGTGCAAAAAGCCGCTCCCGAGCTTCAGCTGGAAGTGTAAAAAGAACCGGGCTGGATAAAAAAAGAACCGGGCTGGATAAAAAAAAGAACCGGGCGACCCGTTAAAATTGCTTAGCCGAGGTCCTGGAAGCCTAACACGGCGTGATCTTGTGCAAAAAGCCGCTCCCGAGCTCCAGCTGGAAGTGTAAAAAGAACCGGGCTGGATAAAAAAAAGAACCGGGCTGGATCAAAAAAGAACCGGGCGACCCGTTAAAATTGCTTAGCCGAGGTCCTGGAAGCCTAACACGGCGTGATCTTGTGCAAAAAGCCGCTCCCGAGCTCCAGCTGGAAGTGTAAAAAGAACCAGGCTGGATAAAAAAAAGAACCGGGCTGGATCAAAAAAGAACCGGGCGACCCGTTAAAATTGCTTAGCCGAGGTCCTGGAAGCCTAACACGGCGTGATCTTGTGCAAAAAGCCGCTCCCGAGCTCCAGCTGGAAGTGTAAAAAGAACCAGGCTGGATAAAAAAAGAACCGGGCTGGATCAAAAAAGAACCGGGCGACCCGTTAAAATTGCTTAGCCGAGGTCCTGGAAGCCTAACCCGGCGTGATCTTGCCCGAAATTCGGCCTCTATACTTCCATTTTAGGTACCAGGCGCTCATAGTGTGTTGGTCCCACTAGTCAGTGTACTGGTCCCACTCGCTAGTGTACTGGTCCCCCTAGTCAGTGTACTCATCCAGTTACCCCCCGTTTTCCAAAACACCATCGGCACGTATAAGGGGGGGACTCCTGAGAGAGATGAGGTATATGGCAGCGCAACACCAATCCGCTCCGCGCTGGTTCCCATGTCGGCTACGGATGAATAAAACCAGCCTGTCCCCCCTGGAGCTCACGAGACACGGAATTTTTTCTAAGTGCCAACGGCTCTTCCGAGCAAACGTGTCCGCTCCGGCTGGTTCCCCCGTCGGCCTCGAATGACGAAAAATGCCGGTCTCCGCCCGGAGCTCATGACAAACGAAAAATTTTCTAAGTGCCAACGGCACTAGCGAGCGAATGTGTCCGCTCGGCGCTGGTTCCCGGGTCGAACCCGGAAGACGAAAAACGCCGGTCTCCGCCCGGAGCTCATGACAAACGAAAAATTTTCTAAGTGCCAACGGCACTAGCGAGCGAATGTGTCCGCTCGGCGCTGGTTCCCGGGTCGAACCCGGAAGACGAAAAATGCCGGTCTCCGCCCGGAGCTCATGACAAACGAAAAATTTTCTAAGTGCCAACGGCACTAGCGAGCGAATGTGTCCGCTCGGCGCTGGTTCCCGGGTCGAACCCGGAAGACGAAAAACGCCGGTCTCCGCCCGGAGCTCATGACAAACGAAAAATTTTCTAAGTGCCAACGGCACTAGCGAGCGAATGTGTCCGCTCGGCGCTGGTTCCCGGGTCGAACCCGGAAGACGAAAAACGCCGGTCTCCGCCCGGAGCTCATGACAAACGAAAAATTTTCTAAGTGCCAACGGCACTAGCGAGCGAATGTGTCCGCTCGGCGCTGGTTCCCGGGTCGAACCCGGAAGACGAAAAACGCCGGTCTCCGCCCGGAGCTCATGACAAACGAAAAATTTTCTAAGTGCCAACGGCACTAGCGAGCGAATGTGTCCGCTCGGCGCTGGTTCCCGGGTCGAACCCGGAAGACGAAAAACGCCGGTCTCCGCCCGGAGCTCATGACAAACGAAAAATTTTCTAAGTGCCAACGGCACTAGCGAGCGAATGTGTCCGCTCGGCACTGGTTCCCGGGTCGAACCCGGAAGACGAAAAACGCCGCTCTCCGCCCGGAGCTCATGACAAACGAAAAATTTTCTAAGTGCCAACGGCACTAGCGAGCGAATGTGTCCGCTCGGCGCTGGTTCCCGGGTCGAACCCGGAAGACGAAAAACGCCGGTCTCCGCCCGGAGCTCATGACAAACGAAAAATTTTCTAAGTGCCAACGGCACTAGCGAGCGAATGTGTCCGCTCGGCGCTGGTTCCCGGGTCGAACCCGGAAGACGAAAAACGCCGGTCTCCGCCCGGAGCTCATGACAAACGAAAAATTTTCTAAGTGCCAACGGCACTAGCGAGCGAATGTGTCCGCTCGGCGCTGGTTCCCGGGTCGAACCCGGAAGACGAAAAACGCCGCTCTCCGCCCGGAGCTCATGACAAACGAAAAATTTTCTAAGTGCCAACGGCACTAGCGAGCGAATGTGTCCGCTCGGCGCTGGTTCCCGGGTCGAACCCGGAAGACGAAAAACGCCGCTCTCCGCCCGGAGCTCATGACAAACGAAAAATTTTCTAAGTGCCAACGGCACTAGCGAGCGAATGTGTCCGCTCGGCGCTGGTTCCCGGGTCGAACCCGGAAGACGAAAAACGCCGGTCTCCGCCCGGAGCTCATGACAAACGAAAAATTTTCTAAGTGCCAACGGCACTAGCGAGCGAATGTGTCCGCTCGGCGCTGGTTCCCGGGTCGAACCCGGAAGACGAAAAACGCCGGTCTCCGCCCGGAGCTCATGACAAACGAAAAATTTTCTAAGTGCCAACGGCACTAGCGAGCGAATGTGTCCGCTCGGCGCTGGTTCCCGGGTCGAACCCGGAAGACGAAAAACGCCGCTCTCCGCCCGGAGCTCATGACAAACGAAAAATTTTCTAAGTGCCAACGGCACTAGCGAGCGAATGTGTCCGCTCGGCGCTGGTTCCCGGGTCGAACCCGGAAGACGAAAAACGCCGGTCTCCGCCCGGAGCTCATGACAAACGAAAAATTTTCTAAGTGCCAACGGCACTAGCGAGCGAATGTGTCCGCTCGGCGCTGGTTCCCGGGTCGAACCCGGAAGACGAAAAACGCCGGTCTCCGCCCGGAGCTCATGACAAACGAAAAATTTTCTAAGTGCCAACGGCACTAGCGAGCGAATGTGTCCGCTCGGCGCTGGTTCCCGGGTCGAACCCGGAAGACGAAAAACGCCGGTCCTCGCCCGGAGCTCATGACAAACGAAAAATTTTCTAAGTGCCAACGGCACTAGCGAGCGAATGTGTCCGCTCGGCGCTGGTTCCCGGGTCGGACCCGGAAGACGAAAAACGCCGGTCCTCGCCTGGAGGTCCCAGCAAAATCGGCGAAAAAACGACTAAGTGTCAACTTTCGAAAAAACGGCTAAGTGTCGACTTTCGAAAAAACGGCTAAGTGTCAACTTTCGAAAAAACGGCTAAGTGTCAACTTTCGAAAAAACGACTAAGTGCCCACGGCTCTGCGGGGCTTGTGAGTCCGCCCCGCGCCGGTTCGGCGGTCGGCCTCAAAAAGCAAAAAATCAGCCTCTCTCCCTGGAGCTCACCAAAAATTTGTCGAAATTTTTCTAAGTTCTCCTCGAGGTACCAGGGGGTGAGGTACCCGGGCTAAGGTGCAGTACCTTTTTTGGTCTTCAGGTGCGCCAGAGTACAATGAAATGGTCCCAGTAGTCAGTGTACTCATCGACTTTCCCCCCGTTTTCCAAAGCACCTCGTTTACGAGTATGGAGGAGATGGTGCTGGTCTCCCCACGGCGTCGGACACGCCGTCCTCGACAGCACAAGGTCGGATAGAAGACCTGGAAAGCGCCGTGGCACGCGCTGGAGGTGGGCACTTTGGCGAAAAAACGACTAAGTGTCAACTTTCGAAAAAACGACTAAGTGTCAACTTTCGAAAAAACGGCTAAGTGTCAACTTTCGAAAAAACGACTAAGTGTCACCTCTCTGAAAAAATGGCAAAGTGTCGCCTCTCTGAAAATTTTCTAAGTGCCCACGGCTCTGCGGGCTCGTGCATCCGAGCCGCGCCGGTTCTGCAACCGGCCTAGAATGACGAAAAATAACGGTCTCCTCCTGGAGCTCACAGCCAATTGTGGCGAAAAAGTGGCAAAGTGCCCACGGCTCTGCGGGCTCGTGCATCCGACCCGCGCCGGTTCTGCAGCCGGCCTAGAATGACGAAAAATAACGGTCTCCTCCTGGAGCTCACAGCCAACTTGGCAAAAAGTTTCTAAGTGCCCACGGCCCTGCCGAGCTTTGGCGTCCGCCCAGCGCCGGTTCCGCAGTCGGCCTCCAATGACGAAAAATAACGGTCTCCTCCTGGAGCTCACAGCCAACTTGGCAAAAAGTTTCTAAGTGCCCACGGCCCTGCCGAGCTTTGGCGTCCGCCCAGCGCCGGTTCCGCAGTCGGCCTCGAATGACGAAAAATAACGGTCTCCTCCTGGAGCTCACAGCCAACTTGGCAAAAAGTTTCTAAGTGCCCACGGCCCTGCCGAGCTTTGGCGTCCGCCCAGCGCCGGTTCCGCAGTCGGCCTCGAATGACGAAAAATAACGGTCTCCTCCTGGAGCTCACAGCCAACTTGGCAAAAAGTTTCTAAGTGCCCACGGCCCTGCCGAGCTTTGGCGTCCGCCCAGCGCCGGTTCCGCAGTCGGCCTCGAATGACGAAAAATAACGGTCTCCTCCTGGAGCTCACAGCCAACTTGGCAAAAAGTTTCTAAGTGCCCACGGCCCTGCCGAGCTTTGGCGTCCGCCCAGCGCCGGTTCCGCAGTCGGCCTCGAATGACGAAAAATAACGGTCTCCTCCTGGAGCTCACAGCCAACTTGGCAAAAAGTTTCTAAGTGCCCACGGCCCTGCCGAGCTTTGGCGTCCGCCCAGCGCCGGTTCCGCAGTCGGCCTCGAATGACGAAAAATAACGGTCTCCTCCTGGAGCTCACAGCCAACTTGGCAAAAAGTTTCTAAGTGCCCACGGCCCTGCCGAGCTTTGGCGTCCGCTCAGCGCCGGTTCCGCAGTCGGCCTCGAATGACGAAAAATAACGGTCTCCTCCTGGAGCTCACAGCCAACTTGGCAAAAAGTTTCTAAGTGCCCACGGCCCTGCCGAGCTTTGGCGTCCGCCCAGCGCCGGTTCCGCAGTCGGCCTCGAATGACGAAAAATAACGGTCTCCTCCTGGAGCTCACAGCCAACTTGGCAAAAAGTTTCTAAGTGCCCACGGCCCTGCCGAGCTTTGGCGTCCGCTCAGCGCCGGTTCCGCAGTCGGCCTCGAATGACGAAAAATAACGGTCTCCTCCTGGAGCTCACAGCCAACTTGGCAAAAAGTTTCTAAGTGCCCACGGCCCTGCCGAGCTTTGGCGTCCGCCCAGCGCCGGTTCCGCAGTCGGCCTCGAATGACGAAAAATAACGGTCTCCTCCTGGAGCTCACAGCCAACTTGGCAAAAAGTTTCTAAGTGCCCACGGCCCTGCCGAGCTTTGGCGTCCGCCCAGCGCCGGTTCCGCAGTCGGCCTCGAATGACGAAAAATAACGGTCTCCTCCTGGAGCTCACAGCCAACTTGGCAAAAAGTTTCTAAGTGCCCACGGCCCTGCCGAGCTTTGGCGTCCGCTCAGCGCCGGTTCCGCAGTCGGCCTCGAATGACGAAAAATAACGGTCTCCTCCTGGAGCTCACAGCCAACTTGGCAAAAAGTTTCTAAGTGCCCACGGCCCTGCCGAGCTTTGGCGTCCGCCCAGCGCCGGTTCCGCAGTCGGCCTCGAATGACGAAAAATAACGGTCTCCTCCTGGAGCTCACAGCCAACTTGGCAAAAAGTTTCTAAGTGTCACATCTCTGAAAAAACGGCTAAGTGTCGACTTTCGAAAAAACGGCAAAGTGTCACATCTCTGAAAAAACGGCTAAGTGTCGACTTTCGAAAAAACGGCTAAGTGTCAACTTTCGAAAAAACGGCTAAGTGTCGCCTCTCTGAAAAAACGGCAAAGTGTCAACTTTCGAAAAAACGACAGAGTGTCGCCTCTCTGAAAAAACGACTAAGTGTCGACTCTGAGAAAATGGCAAAGTGCCCACGGCTCTGCGGGCTCGTGCATCCGACCCGCGCCGGTTCCCCAGCCGGCCTGAAATAAGGCAAAACCAGCCTCTCCGCCTGGAGCTCAGAGCCAACTTGGCGAATATTTTCTAAGTGCCCACGGCTCTGCGTGGCTACGGCGTCTGCCCAGCGCCGGTTCCTGGGTCGAACCCCGAGGACGAGGAATGCCGGTCTCCGCCTGGAGGTCCCAGCTTAATCGGCGAAAATTTTCTAAGTGCCCACGGCTCTGCCGGGCTCGTGCATCCGACCCGCGCCGGTTCCCCAGCCGGCCTGAAATAAGGCAAAACCAGGCTCTCCCCCTGGAGCTCAGAGCCAATTGTGGCGAAAAAACGACTAAGTGTCAACTTTCGAAAAAACGACTAAGTGTCAACTTTCCAAAAAAACGGCTAAGTGTCGACTTTCGAAAAAACGGCTAAGTGTCAACTTTCGAAAAAACGACTAAGTGTCGCCTCTGAAAAAACGACTAAGTGTCGCCTCTCTGAAAAAACGACTAAGTGCCCACGGCTCTGCGGGGCTTGTGAGTCCGCCCCGCGCCGGTTCGGCGGTCGGCCTCAAAAAGCGAAAAATCAGCCTCTCTCCCTGGAGCTCACCAAAAATTTGTCGAAATTTTTCTAAGTTCTCCTCGAGGTACCAGGGGGTGAGGTACCCGGGCTAAGGTGCAGTACCTTTTTTGGTCTTCAGGTGCGCCAGAGTACAATGAAATGGTCCCAGTAGTCAGTGTACTCATCGACTTTCCCCCCGTTTTCCAAAGCACCCCGTTTACGAGTATGGAGGAGATGGTGCTGGTCTCCCCACGGCGTCGGACACGCCGTCCTCGACAGCACAAGGTCGGATAGAAGACCTGAAAAGCGCCGTGGCACGCGCTGGAGGTGTCACTGTGGCGAAAAAGTGACTAAGTGTCAACTTTCGAAAAAACGGCTAAGTGTCAACTTTCGAAAAAACGGCTAAGTGTCAACTTTCGAAAAAACGGCTAAGTGTCAACTTTCGAAAAAACGACTAAGTGTCGCCTCTCTGAAAAAACGGCAAAGTGTCAACTTTCGAAAAAACGACTAAGTGTCAACTTTCGAAAAAACGACTAAGTGTCACCTCTCTGAAAAAATGGCAAAGTGTCAACTGCGAATGTGGTGGTGCATGGAAGGAAGTGGAGGACGGCCGCCTCCTTAAACACAGGCCGAAGAGGAGCGTCAGGGCCGGCTCCTTAAACACGGACCGAGTGTCGCCCTTAACACAGACCAAGCGGAGGACGGCCGCCTCCCTAAATACAGGCCGAACCGGAGCGCGAGGGCCGCTCCTTAAACACGGACCGAGTGTCGCCCTTAACACAGACCAAGGGGAGGACGGCCGCCTCCTTAAACACAGGCCGGAGAGGAGCGTCAGGGCCAGGCTCCTCAAACATGGACCGAGTGTCGCCCTTAACACAGACCAAGGGGAGGACGGCCGCCTCCTTAAACACAGGCCGGAGAGGAGCGTCAGGGCCAGGCTCCTCAAACATGGACCGAGTGTCGCCCTTAACACAGACCAAGGGGAGGACGGCCGCCTCCTTAAACACAGGCCGGAGAGGAGCGTCAGGGCCAGGCTCCTCAAACATGGACCGAGTGTCGCCCTTAACACAGACCAAGGGGAGGACGGCCGCCTCCCTAAATACAGGCCGAACCGGAGCGCGAGTGTCGCTCCTTAAACACGGACCGAGTGGAGGACGGCCGCCTCCTTAAACACAGGCCGAACAAAATGACACAAAGTGTCAACTGCGAATGTTGTCCATCCAAGGAAGGAGCGTGATGCCCGGCCGGCTCCTTAAACACAGGCCGAGAGTCGCCCCGGACGGTCCGCCTCGCGGCGCCCGTCTGCTCGGATAAAATGACACAAAGTGTCAACTACGAATGTTGTCCATCCAAGGAGGGAGCGTGATGCCCGGCCGGCTCCGAAAACACAGGCCGAGAGTCGCCCCGGACGGTCCGCCTCGCGGCGCCCGTCTGCTCGGATAAAATGACACAAAGTGTCAACTGCGAATGTTGTCCATCCAAGGAAGGAGCGTGATGCCCGGCCGGCTCCTTAAACACAGGCCGAGAGTCGCCCCGGACGGTCCGCCTCGCGGCGCCCGTCTGCTCGGATAAAATGACACAAAGTGTCAACTACGAATGTTGTCCATCCAAGGAGGGAGCGTGATGCCCGGCCGGCTCCGAAAACACAGGCCGAGAGTCGCCCCGGACGGTCCGCCTCGCGGCGCCCGTCTGCTCGGATAAAATGACACAAAGTGTCAACTGCGAATGTTGTCCATCCAAGGAAGGAGCGTGATGCCCGGCCGGCTCCTTAAACACAGGCCGAGAGTCGCCCCGGACGGTCCGCCTCGCGGCGCCCGCCCGCTCGGATAAAATGACACAAAGTGTCAACTACGAATGTTGTCCATCCAAGGAAGGAGCGTGATGCCCGGCCGGCTCCTTAAACACAGGCCGAGAGTCGCCCCGGACGGTCGCCTCGCGGCGCCCGTCTGCTCGGATAAAATGACACAAAGTGTCAACTACGAATGTTGTCCATCCAAGGAGGGAGCGTGATGCCCGGCCGGCTCCGAAAACACAGGCCGAGAGTCGCCCCGGACGGTCCGCCTCGCGGCGCCCGTCTGCTCGGATAAAATGACACAAAGTGTCAACTGCGAATGTTGTCCATCCAAGGAAGGAGCGTGATGCCCGGCCGGCTCCTTAAACACAGGCCGAGAGTCGCCCCGGACGGTCCGCCTCGCGGCGCCCGCCCGCTCGGATAAAATGACACAAAGTGTCAACTACGAATGTTGTCCATCCAAGGAGGGAGCGTGAGGCCCGGCCGGCTCCGAAAACACAGGCCGAGAGTCGCCCCGGACGGTCCGCCTCTCGAGGCGCCCGCCCGCTCGGATAAAATGACACAAAGTGTCAACTACGAATGTTGTCCATCCAAGGAGGGAGCGTGATGCCCGGCCGGCTCCGAAAACACAGGCCGAGAGTCGCCCCGGACGGTCCGCCTCGCGGCGCCCGTCTGCTCGGATAAAATGACACAAAGTGTCAACTACGAATGTTGTCCATCCAAGGAGGGAGCGTGAGGCCCGGCCGGCTCCGAAAACACAGGCCGAGAGTCGCCCCGGACGGTCCGCCTCTCGAGGCGCCCGCCCGCTCGGATAAAATGACACAAAGTGTCAACTACGAATGTTGTCCATCCAAGGAGGGAGCGTGATGCCCGGCCGGCTCCGAAAACACAGGCC
>NW_028232063.1:97500-112500 GCF_054491065.1 Syngnathus leptorhynchus
CAGAGCTTATCCGAGCGGCTGGAACTCTGCGCCGGCGTGGTCGAGCGTGAGGCCTCGGCCCTTTGGCTGCCTGGTACCTAAAACACTTCCATTGATCCAGCCACGGAGGGTGCTGGCTGGTGGCTCCATACCTCCAGAGCTCCAGAGCTCCATAGCACCAGAGCTCCATAGCTCCATAGCACCAGAGCTCCATAGCTCCATAGCACCAGAGCTCCATAGCTCCATAGCACCAGAGCTCCATAGCTCCATAGCACCAGAGCTCCATAGCTCCATAGCACCAGAGCTCCATAGCTCCATAGCACCAGAGCTCCATAGCTCCATAGCACCAGAGCTCCATAGCTCCATAGCACCAGAGCTCCATAGCTCCATAGCACCAGAGCTCCATAGCTCCATAGCACCAGAGCTCCATAGCTCCATAGCACCAGAGCTCCATAGCTCCATAGCACCAGGGCTCCATAGCTCCATAGCTCCAGGGCTCCATAGCTCCATAGCTCCAGAGCTCCAGAGCTCCAGAGCTCCATAGCTCCATAGCTCCATAGCTCCATACTTCCATAGCTCCGGAGCTCCATGGCTCCATACTTCCATAGCTCCAGCCTGGCTGGCTGGTGGCTCCATAGCTCCATACTTGCAGCCACGGAGCTGGCGAAAATTGCACTAAGTGCGAAAGCCCATTCATTTACAACGGCGTGTCCACAAGGCGGCGACATTTCCCCGTTACCGGTGGCTGCGCGGCGGGTGAGTGACAGAGCTTATCCGAGCGGCTGGAACTCTGCGCCGGCGTGGTCGAGCGTGAGGCCTCGGCCCTTTGGCTGCCTGGTACCTAAAACACTTCCATTGATCCAGCCTCGGAGGGTGCTGGCTGGTGGCTCCATACCTCCATAGCTCCATACCTCCAGAGCTCCAGAGCTCCATAGCACCAGAGCTCCATAGCTCCATAGCACCAGAGCTCCATAATACCAGAGCTCCATAGCTCCATAGCTCCATAGCACCAGAGCTCCATAGCTCCATAGCACCAGAGCTCCATAGCTCCATAGCACCAGAGCTCCATAGCTCCATAGCACCAGAGCTCCATAGCTCCATAGCACCAGAGCTCCATAGCTCCATAGCACCAGAGCTCCATAGCTCCATAGCACCAGGGCTCCATAGCTCCATAGCTCCAGGGCTCCATAGCTCCATAGCTCCAGAGCTCCAGAGCTCCAGAGCTCCATAGCTCCATAGCTCCATAGCTCCATACTTCCATAGCTCCGGAGCTCCATGGCTCCATACTTCCATAGCTCCAGCCTGGCTGGCTGGTGGCTCCATAGCTCCATACTTGCAGCCACGGAGCTGGCGAAAATTGCACTAAGTGCGAAAGCCCATTCATTTACAACGGCGTGTCCACAAGGCGGCGACATTTCCCCGTTACCGGTGGCTGCGCGGCGGGTGAGTGACAGAGCTTATCCGAGCGGCTGGAACTCTGCGCCGGCGTGGTCGAGCGTGAGGCCTCGGCCCTTTGGCTGCCTGGTACCTAAAACACTTCCATTGATCCAGCCTCGGAGGGTGCTGGCTGGTGGCTCCATACCTCCATAGCTCCATACCTCCAGAGCTCCAGAGCTCCATAGCACCAGAGCTCCATAGCTCCATAGCACCAGAGCTCCATAATACCAGAGCTCCATAGCTCCATAGCTCCATAGCACCAGAGCTCCATAGCTCCATAGCACCAGAGCTCCATAGCTCCATAGCACCAGAGCTCCATAGCTCCATAGCACCAGAGCTCCATAGCTCCATAGCACCAGAGCTCCATAGCTCCATAGCACCAGAGCTCCATAGCTCCATAGCACCAGAGCTCCATAGCTCCATAGCACCAGAGCTCCATAGCTCCATAGCACCAGAGCTCCATAGCTCCATAGCACCAGAGCTCCATAGCTCCATAGCACCAGAGCTCCATAGCTCCATAGCACCAGAGCTCCATAGCTCCATAGCACCAGAGCTCCATAGCTCCATAGCTCCAGCCTGGGTGGCTGGTGGCTCCATAGCTCCATACTTCCATAGCTCCAGTCAGAGAGTGTGCTAAAATTGCACTAAGTGCGAAAGCCCATTCATTTACAACGGCGTGTCCACAAGGCGGCGACATTTCCCCGTTACCGGTGGCTGCGCGGCGGGTGAGTGACAGAGCTTATCCGAGCGGCTGGAACTCTGCGCCGGCGTGGTCGAGCGTGAGGCCTCGGCCCTTTGGCTGCCTGGTACCTAAAACACTTCCATTGATCCAGCCACGGAGGGTGCTGGCTGGTGGCTCCATAGCTCCATACCTCCAGAGCTCCAGAGCTCCATAGCACCAGAGCTCCATAGCTCCATAGCACCAGAGCTCCATAGCACCAGAGCTCCATAGCTCCATAGCACCAGAGCTCCATAGCTCCATAGCACCAGAGCTCCATAGCTCCATAGCACCAGAGCTCCATAGCTCCATAGCTCCATAGCACCAGAGCTCCATAGCTCCATAGCACCAGAGCTCCATAGCTCCATAGCACCAGAGCTCCATAGCTCCATAGCACCAGAGCTCCATAGCTCCATAGCACCAGAGCTCCATAGCTCCATAGCACCAGAGCTCCATAGCTCCATAGCACCAGAGCTCCATAGCTCCATAGCACCAGAGCTCCATAGCTCCATAGCACCAGAGCTCCATAGCTCCATAGCTCCAGGGCTCCATAGCTCCATAGCTCCAGGGCTCCATAGCTCCAGGGCTCCAGGGCTCCATAGCTCCAGGGCTCCATAGCTCCAGGGCTCCAGGGCTCCATAGCTCCATACCTCCAGAGCTCCATACCTCCAGAGCTCCAGAGCTCCATAGCACCAGAGCTCCATGGCTTCAGAGCTCCATAGCACCATAGCTCCATACCTCCAGAGCTCCAGGGCTCCATAGCTCCATAGCTCCATAGCTCCATAGCTCCATACCTCCAGAGCTCCATAGCACCAGAGCTCCATGGCTCCATAGCTCCAGCCTGGGTGGCTGGTGGCTCCATAGCTCCATACTTCCATAGCTCCAGTCAGAGAGTTGGCGAAAATTGCACTAAGTGCGAAAGCCCATTCATTTACAACGGCGTGTCCGCCAGGCGGCGACATTTCCCCGTTACCGGTGGCTGCGCGGCGGGTGAGTGACAGAGCTTATCCGAGCGGCTGGAACTCTGCGCCGGCGTGGTCGAGCGGCTGGCCTCGGTAGTTGATGTACCAGGGGTGGGGCGGGGAGCTCCAGGCGGGTCTTGTGAGAGAGTGAAGCCGAGCGGCTGGAACTCTCGGCCGGCCTGGTCGAGCGGCTGGCCTCGGTAGTTGAGGTACCAGGGGCGGGCTGGGGAGCTCCAGGCGGGGCTTGTGAGAGAGTGAAGCCGAGCGGCTGGAACTCTGGGCCGGCCTGGTCGAGCGGCTGGCCTCGGTAGTTGAGGTACCAGGGGTGGGCTGGGGAGCTCCAGGCGGGGCTTGTGAGAGAGTGTAGCCGAGCGGCTGGAACTCTGGGCCGGCGTGGTTGAGCAGCATGCCCGCGGAGGTGGCTCTTCCATAGGCAGGGAGGGTGCTGGAGCTCCACACTTCCATAGGCAGGGAGGGTGCTGGAGCTCCACACTTCCATAGGCAGGGAGGGTGCTGGAGCTCCACACTTCCATAGGCAGGGAGGGTGCTGGAGCTCCACACTTCCATAGGCAGGGAGGGTGCTGGAGCTCCACACTTCCATAGGCAGGGAGGGTGCTGGAGCTCCACACTTCCATAGGCAGGGAGGGTGCTGGAGCTCCACACTTCCATAGGCAGGGAGGGTGCTGGAGCTCCACACTTCCATAGGCAGGGAGGGTGCTGGAGCTCCACACTTCCATAGGCAGGGAGGGTGCTGGAGCTCCACACTTCCATAGGCAGGGAGGGTGCTGGAGCTCCACACTTCCATAGGCAGGGAGGGTGCTGGAGCTCCACACTTCCATAGGCAGGGAGGGTGCTGGAGCTCCACACTTCCATAGGCAGGGAGGGTGCTGGAGCTCCACACTTCCATAGGCAGGGAGGGTGCTGGAGCTCCACACTTCCATAGGCAGGGAGGGTGCTGGAGCTCCACACTTCCATAGGCAGGGAGGGTGCTGGAGCTCCACACTTCCATAGGCAGGGAGGGTGCTGGAGCTCCACACTTCCATAGGCAGGGAGGGTGCTGGAGCTCCACACTTCCATAGGCAGGGAGGGTGCTGGAGCTCCACACTTCCATAGGCAGGGAGGGTGCTGGAGCTCCACACTTCCATAGGCAGGGAGGGTGCTGGAGCTCCACACTTCCATAGGCAGGGAGGGTGCTGGAGCTCCACACTTCCATAGGCAGGGAGGGTGCTGGAGCTCCACACTTCCATAGGCAGGGAGGGTGCTGGAGCTCCACACTTCCATAGGCAGGGAGGGTGCTGGAGCTCCACATCCACACTTCCAGCCACTGCATGCTGGCACTTCCACCTTGCTTGCTAAGTCGGCGTGATCTTGCCCAAAAAGTCCCTCCTCACCTCCAGCTGGAAGTGGAAAAAAATCCTCCACCTGCTTGGCCGAGGTTCTGGAAGCCAGCAGCTCGCAGAATGTTGCCAAAGTTTCACTGGAAGGAAAAGAAAAGAGAAGACCGAGTGCGCATTTCACCTACCGCCGAATGTCCACAAGAGGGAAGTGTCACTCCGTCGCAGAATCTGCGCCGACGCACTCGGCACCCTTCGAATTTATGGTGCCGGTGCGGGTGTTCTGGGTGCAAAAAGGCCGCCCAAGTGGTAGAAAAAAATCAGACTTCGTCTCTTAGGTCGAAATTAATGCCAAGTTTTGAAATGCGCTGGCAGGGGTGGACCAGGGCCCGTTAGAAGTGCTTAGCCGAGGTCCTGGAAGCCTAACCCGGCGTGATCTTGTGCAAAAAGCCGCTGCTGAGCTCCAGCTGGAAGTGTAAAAAGAACCGGGCTGGATCAAAAAAAGAACCGGGCGGCCCGTTAAAATTGCTTAGCCGAGGTCCTGGAACCCTAACCCGGCGTGATCTTGTGCAAAAAGCCGCTGCTGAGCTCCAGCTGGAAGTGGAAAAAGAACCGGGCTGGTTCAAAAAAAGAACCGGGCGACCCGTTAGAAGTGCTTAGCCGAGGTCCTGGAAGCCTAACCCGGCGTGATCTTGTGCAAAAAGCCGCTGCTGAGCTCCAGCTGGAAGTGGAAAAAGAACCGGGCTGGATCAAAAAAGAACCGGGCGACCCGTTAAAATTGCTTAGCCGAGGTCCTGGAAGCCTAACACGGCGTGTTCTTGTGCAAAAAGCCGCTCCCGAGCTCCAGCTGGAAGTGTAAAAAGAACCAGGCTGGATAAAAAAAAGAACCGGGCTGGATCAAAAAAGAACCGGGCGACCCGTTAAAATTGCTTAGCCGAGGTCCTGGAAGCCTAACACGGCGTGATCTTGTGCAAAAAGCCGCTCCCGAGCTCCAGCTGGAAGTGTAAAAAGAACCGGGCTGGATAAAAAAAGAACCGGGCTGGATCAAAAAAGAACCGGGCGGCCCGTTAAAATTGCTTAGCCGAGGTCCTGGAAGCCTAACACGGCGTGATCTTGTGCAAAAAGCCGCTCCCGAGCTCCAGCTGGAAGTGTAAAAAGAACCGGGCTGGATCAAAAAAGAACCGGGCTGGATAAAAAAAAGAACCGGGCGGCCCGTTAAAATTGCTTAGCCGAGGTCCTGGAAGCCTAACCCGGCGTGATCTTGTGCAAAAAGCCGCTCCCGAGCTCCAGCTGGAAGTGTAAAAAGAACCGGGCTGGATAAAAAAAGAACCGGGCTGGATCAAAAAAAGAACCGGGCGACCCGTTAAAATTGCTTAGCCGAGGTCCTGGAAGCCTAACACGGCGTGATCTTGTGCAAAAAGCCGCTCCCGAGCTCCAGCTGGAAGTGTAAAAAGAACCGGGCTGGATCAAAAAAGAACCGGGCTGGATAAAAAAAAAGAACCGGGCGACCCGTTAAAATTGCTTAGCCGAGGTCCTGGAAGCCTAACCCGGCGTGATCTTGTGCAAAAAGCCGCTCCCGAGCTCCAGCTGGAAGTGTAAAAAGAACCGGGCTGGATAAAAAAAGAACCGGGCTGGATCAAAAAAAGAACCGGGCGACCCGTTAAAATTGCTTAGCCGAGGTCCTGGAAGCCTAACACGGCGTGATCTTGTGCAAAAAGCCGCTCCCGAGCTCCAGCTGGAAGTGTAAAAAGAACCGGGCTGGATAAAAAAAGAACCGGGCTGGATCAAAAAAGAACCGGGCGACCCGTTAAAATTGCTTAGCCGAGGTCCTGGAAGCCTAACCCGGCGTGATCTTGTGCAAAAAGCCGCTCCCGAGCTCCAGCTGGAAGTGTAAAAAGAACCGGGCTGGATAAAAAAAAGAACCGGGCTGGATCAAAAAAGAACCGGGCGACCCGTTAAAATTGCTTAGCCGAGGTCCTGGAAGCCTAACACGGCGTGATCTTGTGCAAAAAGCCGCTCCCGAGCTCCAGCTGGAAGTGTAAAAAGAACCGGGCTGGATAAAAAAAGAACCGGGCTGGATCAAAAAAGAACCGGGCGACCCGTTAAAATTGCTTAGCCGAGGTCCTGGAAGCCTAACCCGGCGTGATCTTGTGCAAAAAGCCGCTCCCGAGCTCCAGCTGGAAGTGTAAAAAGAACCGGGCTGGATAAAAAAAAGAACCGGGCTGGATCAAAAAAGAACCGGGCGACCCGTTAAAATTGCTTAGCCGAGGTCCTGGAAGCCTAACACGGCGTGATCTTGTGCAAAAAGCCGCTCCCGAGCTCCAGCTGGAAGTGTAAAAAGAACCGGGCTGGATAAAAAAAAGAACCGGGCTGGATCAAAAAAGAACCGGGCGACCCGTTAAAATTGCTTAGCCGAGGTCCTGGAAGCCTAACCCGGCGTGATCTTGTGCAAAAAGCCGCTCCCGAGCTCCAGCTGGAAGTGTAAAAAGAACCGGGCTGGATAAAAAAAAGAACCGGGCTGGATCAAAAAAGAACCGGGCGACCCGTTAAAATTGCTTAGCCGAGGTCCTGGAAGCCTAACACGGCGTGATCTTGTGCAAATAGCCGCTCCCGAGCTCCAGCTGGAAGTGTAAAAAGAACCAGGCTGGATAAAAAAAAGAACCGGGCTGGATCAAAAAAGAACCGGGCGACCCGTTAAAATTGCTTAGCCGAGGTCCTGGAAGCCTAACCCGGCGTGATCTTGTGCAAAAAGCCGCTCCCGAGCTCCAGCTGGAAGTGTAAAAAGAACCGGGCTGGATAAAAAAAAGAACCGGGCTGGATCAAAAAAGAACCGGGCGACCCGTTAAAATTGCTTAGCCGAGGTCCTGGAAGCCTAACACGGCGTGTTCTTGTGCAAAAAGCCGCTCCCGAGCTTCAGCTGGAAGTGTAAAAAGAACCGGGCTGGATAAAAAAAGAACCGGGATGGATAAAAAAAAGAACCGGGCGACCCGTTAAAATTGCTTAGCCGAGGTCCTGGAAGCCTAACACGGCGTGATCTTGTGCAAAAAGCCGCTCCCGAGCTCCAGCTGGAAGTGTAAAAAGAACCAGGCTGGATAAAAAAAAGAACCGGGCTGGATCAAAAAAGAACCGGGCGACCCGTTAAAATTGCTTAGCCGAGGTCCTGGAAGCCTAACACGGCGTGATCTTGTGCAAAAAGCCGCTCCCGAGCTCCAGCTGGAAGTGTAAAAAGAACCAGGCTGGATAAAAAAAGAACCGGGCTGGATCAAAAAAGAACCGGGCGACCCGTTAAAATTGCTTAGCCGAGGTCCTGGAAGCCTAACCCGGCGTGATCTTGCCCGAAATTCGGCCTCTATACTTCCATTTTAGGTACCAGGCGCTCATAGTGTGTTGGTCCCACTAGTCAGTGTACTGGTCCCACTCGCTAGTGTACTGGTCCCCCTAGTCAGTGTACTCATCCAGTTACCCCCCGTTTTCCAAAACACCATCGGCACGTATAAGGGGGGGACTCCTGAGAGAGATGAGGTATATGGCAGCGCAACACCAATCCGCTCCGCGCTGGTTCCCATGTCGGCTACGGATGAATAAAACCAGCCTGTCCCCCCTGGAGCTCACGAGACACGGAATTTTTTCTAAGTGCCAACGGCTCTTCCGAGCAAACGTGTCCGCTCCGGCTGGTTCCCCCGTCGGCCTCGAATGACGAAAAATGCCGGTCTCCGCCCGGAGCTCATGACAAACGAAAAATTTTCTAAGTGCCAACGGCACTAGCGAGCGAATGTGTCCGCTCGGCGCTGGTTCCCGGGTCGAACCCGGAAGACGAAAAACGCCGGTCCTCGCCCGGAGCTCATGACAAACGAAAAATTTTCTAAGTGCCAACGGCACTAGCGAGCGAATGTGTCCGCTCGGCGCTGGTTCCCGGGTCGAACCCGGAAGACGAAAAACGCCGCTCTCCGCCCGGAGCTCATGACAAACGAAAAATTTTCTAAGTGCCAACGGCACTAGCGAGCGAATGTGTCCGCTCGGCGCTGGTTCCCGGGTCGAACCCGGAAGACGAAAAACGCCGGTCCTCGCCCGGAGCTCATGACAAACGAAAAATTTTCTAAGTGCCAACGGCACTAGCGAGCGAATGTGTCCGCTCGGCGCTGGTTCCCGGGTCGAACCCGGAAGACGAAAAACGCCGCTCTCCGCCCGGAGCTCATGACAAACGAAAAATTTTCTAAGTGCCAACGGCACTAGCGAGCGAATGTGTCCGCTCGGCGCTGGTTCCCGGGTCGAACCCGGAAGACGAAAAACGCCGGTCCTCGCCCGGAGCTCATGACAAACGAAAAATTTTCTAAGTGCCAACGGCACTAGCGAGCGAATGTGTCCGCTCGGCGCTGGTTCCCGGGTCGAACCCGGAAGACGAAAAACGCCGGTCTCCGCCCGGAGCTCATGACAAACGAAAAATTTTCTAAGTGCCAACGGCACTAGCGAGCGAATGTGTCCGCTCGGCGCTGGTTCCCGGGTCGGACCCGGAAGACGAAAAACGCCGGTCTCCGCCCGGAGCTCATGACAAACGAAAAATTTTCTAAGTGCCAACGGCACTAGCGAGCGAATGTGTCCGCTCGGCGCTGGTTCCCGGGTCGAACCCGGAAGACGAAAAACGCCGGTCTCCGCCCGGAGCTCATGACAAACGAAAAATTTTCTAAGTGCCAACGGCACTAGCGAGCGAATGTGTCCGCTCGGCGCTGGTTCCCGGGTCGAACCCGGAAGACGAAAAACGCCGGTCTCCGCCCGGAGCTCATGACAAACGAAAAATTTTCTAAGTGCCAACGGCACTAGCGAGCGAATGTGTCCGCTCGGCGCTGGTTCCCGGGTCGGACCCGGAAGACGAAAAACGCCGGTCCTCGCCTGGAGGTCCCAGCAAAATCGGCGAAAAAACGACTAAGTGTCAACTTTCGAAAAAACGGCTAAGTGTCGACTTTCGAAAAAACGGCTAAGTGTCAACTTTCGAAAAAACGGCTAAGTGTCAACTTTCGAAAAAACGACTAAGTGCCCACGGCTCTGCGGGGCTTGTGAGTCCGCCCCGCGCCGGTTCGGCGGTCGGCCTCAAAAAGCAAAAAATCAGCCTCTCTCCCTGGAGCTCACCAAAAATTTGTCGAAATTTTTCTAAGTTCTCCTCGAGGTACCAGGGGGTGAGGTACCCGGGCTAAGGTGCAGTACCTTTTTTGGTCTTCAGGTGCGCCAGAGTACAATGAAATGGTCCCAGTAGTCAGTGTACTCATCGACTTTCCCCCCGTTTTCCAAAGCACCTCGTTTACGAGTATGGAGGAGATGGTGCTGGTCTCCCCACGGCGTCGGACACGCCGTCCTCGACAGCACAAGGTCGGATAGAAGACCTGGAAAGCGCCGTGGCACGCGCTGGAGGTGGGCACTTTGGCGAAAAAACGACTAAGTGTCAACTTTCGAAAAAACGACTAAGTGTCAACTTTCGAAAAAACGGCTAAGTGTCAACTTTCGAAAAAACGACTAAGTGTCACCTCTCTGAAAAAATGGCAAAGTGTCGCCTCTCTGAAAATTTTCTAAGTGCCCACGGCTCTGCGGGCTCGTGCATCCGAGCCGCGCCGGTTCTGCAACCGGCCTAGAATGACGAAAAATAACGGTCTCCTCCTGGAGCTCACAGCCAATTGTGGCGAAAAAGTGGCAAAGTGCCCACGGCTCTGCGGGCTCGTGCATCCGACCCGCGCCGGTTCCGCAGTCGGCCTCGAATGACGAAAAATAACGGTCTCCTCCTGGAGCTCACAGCCAACTTGGCAAAAAGTTTCTAAGTGCCCACGGCCCTGCCGAGCTTTGGCGTCCGCCCAGCGCCGGTTCCGCAGTCGGCCTCGAATGACGAAAAATAACGGTCTCCTCCTGGAGCTCACAGCCAACTTGGCAAAAAGTTTCTAAGTGCCCACGGCCCTGCCGAGCTTTGGCGTCCGCCCAGCGCCGGTTCCGCAGTCGGCCTCGAATGACGAAAAATAACGGTCTCCTCCTGGAGCTCACAGCCAACTTGGCAAAAAGTTTCTAAGTGCCCACGGCCCTGCCGAGCTTTGGCGTCCGCCCAGCGCCGGTTCCGCAGTCGGCCTCGAATGACGAAAAATGACGGTCTCCTCCTGGAGCTCACAGCCAACTTGGCAAAAAGTTTCTAAGTGTCACATCTCTGAAAAAACGGCTAAGTGTCGACTTTCGAAAAAACGGCTAAGTGTCAACTTTCGAAAAAACGGCTAAGTGTCGCCTCTCTGAAAAAACGGCAAAGTGTCAACTTTCGAAAAAACGACAGAGTGTCGCCTCTCTGAAAAAACGACTAAGTGTCGACTCTGAGAAAATGGCAAAGTGCCCACGGCTCTGCGGGCTCGTGCATCCGACCCGCGCCGGTTCCCCAGCCGGCCTGAAATAAGGCAAAACCAGCCTCTCCGCCTGGAGCTCAGAGCCAACTTGGCGAATATTTTCTAAGTGCCCACGGCTCTGCGTGGCTACGGCGTCTGCCCAGCGCCGGTTCCTGGGTCGAACCCCGAGGACGAGGAATGCCGGTCTCCGCCTGGAGGTCCCAGCTTAATCGGCGAAAATTTTCTAAGTGCCCACGGCTCTGCCGGGCTCGTGCATCCGACCCGCGCCGGTTCCCCAGCCGGCCTGAAATAAGGCAAAACCAGGCTCTCCCCCTGGAGCTCAGAGCCAATTGTGGCGAAAAAACGACTAAGTGTCAACTTTCGAAAAAACGACTAAGTGTCAACTTTCCAAAAAAACGGCTAAGTGTCGACTTTCGAAAAAACGGCTAAGTGTCAACTTTCGAAAAAACGACTAAGTGTCGCCTCTGAAAAAACGACTAAGTGTCGCCTCTCTGAAAAAACGACTAAGTGCCCACGGCTCTGGGGGGCTTGTGAGTCCGCCCCGCGCCGGTTCGGCGGTCGGCCTCAAAAAGCGAAAAATCAGCCTCTCTCCCTGGAGCTCACCAAAAATTTGTCGAAATTTTTCTAAGTTCTCCTCGAGGTACCAGGGGGTGAGGTACCCGGGCTAAGGTGCAGTACCTTTTTTGGTCTTCAGGTGCGCCAGAGTACAATGAAATGGTCCCAGTAGTCAGTGTACTCATCGACTTTCCCCCCGTTTTCCAAAGCACCCCGTTTACGAGTATGGAGGAGATGGTGCTGGTCTCCCCACGGCGTCGGACACGCCGTCCTCGACAGCACAAGGTCGGATAGAAGACCTGAAAAGCGCCGTGGCACGCGCTGGAGGTGTCACTGTGGCGAAAAAGTGACTAAGTGTCAACTTTCGAAAAAACGGCTAAGTGTCAACTTTCGAAAAAACGGCTAAGTGTCAACTTTCGAAAAAACGGCTAAGTGTCAACTTTCGAAAAAACGACTAAGTGTCGCCTCTCTGAAAAAACGGCAAAGTGTCAACTTTCGAAAAAACGACTAAGTGTCAACTTTCGAAAAAACGACTAAGTGTCACCTCTCTGAAAAAATGGCAAAGTGTCAACTGCGAATGTGGTGGTGCATGGAAGGAAGTGGAGGACGGCCGCCTCCTTAAACACAGGCCGGAGAGGAGCGTCAGGGCCAGGCTCCTCAAACATGGACCGAGTGTCGCCCTTAACACAGACCAAGGGGAGGACGGCCGCCTCCTTAAACACAGGCCGGAGAGGAGCGTCAGGGCCAGGCTCCTCAAACATGGACCGAGTGTCGCCCTTAACACAGACCAAGGGGAGGACGGCCGCCTCCTTAAACACAGGCCGGAGAGGAGCGTCAGGGCCAGGCTCCTCAAACATGGACCGAGTGTCGCCCTTAACACGGACCAAGGGGAGGACGGCCGCCTCCTTAAACACAGGCCGGAGAGGAGCGTCAGGGCCAGGCTCCTCAAACATGGACCGAGTGTCGCCCTTAACACGGACCAAGGGGAGGACGGCCGCCTCCTTAAACACAGGCCGGAGAGGAGCGTCAGGGCCAGGCTCCTCAAACATGGACCGAGTGTCGCCCTTAACACAGACCAAGGGGAGGACGGCCGCCTCCTTAAACACAGGCCGGAGAGGAGCGTCAGGGCCAGGCTCCTCAAACATGGACCGAGTGTCGCCCTTAACACGGACCAAGGGGAGGACGGCCGCCTCCTTAAACACAGGCCGGAGAGGAGCGTCAGGGCCAGGCTCCTCAAACATGGACCGAGTGTCGCCCTTAACACGGACCAAGGGGAGGACGGCCGCCTCCTTAAACACAGGCCGGAGAGGAGCGTCAGGGCCAGGCTCCTCAAACATGGACCGAGTGTCGCCCTTAACACAGACCAAGGGGAGGACGGCCGCCTCCTTAAACACAGGCCGGAGAGGAGCGTCAGGGCCAGGCTCCTCAAACATGGACCGAGTGTCGCCCTTAACACGGACCAAGGGGAGGACGGCCGCCTCCTTAAACACAGGCCGGAGAGGAGCGTCAGGGCCAGGCTCCTCAAACATGGACCGAGTGTCGCCCTTAACACGGACCAAGGGGAGGACGGCCGCCTCCTTAAACACAGGCCGGAGAGGAGCGTCAGGGCCAGGCTCCTCAAACATGGACAGAGTGTCGCCCTTAACACAGACCAAGCGGAGGACGGCCGCCTCCCTAAATACAGGCCGAACCGGAGCGCGAGTGTCGCTCCTTAAACACGGACCGAGTGGAGGACGGCCGCCTCCTTAAACACAGGCCGAACAAAATGACACAAAGTGTCAACTGCGAATGTTGTCCATCCAAGGAAGGAGCGTGATGCCCGGCCGGCTCCTTAAACACAGGCCGAGAGTCGCCCCGGACGGTCCGCCTCGCGGCGCCCGTCTGCTCGGATAAAATGACACAAAGTGTCAACTACGAATGTTGTCCATCCAAGGAGGGAGCGTGATGCCCGGCCGGCTCCGAAAACACAGGCCGAGAGTCGCCCCGGACGGTCCGCCTCGCGGCGCCCGTCTGCTCGGATAAAATGACACAAAGTGTCAACTGCGAATGTTGTCCATCCAAGGAAGGAGCGTGATGCCCGGCCGGCTCCTTAAACACAGGCCGAGAGTCGCCCCGGACGGTCCGCCTCGCTGCGCCCGCCCGCTCGGATAAAATGACACAAAGTGTCAACTACGAATGTTGTCCATCCAAGGAAGGAGCGTGATGCCCGGCCGGCTCCTTAAACACAGGCCGAGAGTCGCCCCGGACGGTCGCCTCGCGGCGCCCGTCTGCTCGGATAAAATGACACAAAGTGTCAACTACGAATGTTGTCCATCCAAGGAGGGAGCGTGATGCCCGGCCGGCTCCGAAAACACAGGCCGAGAGTCGCCCCGGACGGTCCGCCTCGCGGCGCCCGTCTGCTCGGATAAAATGACACAAAGTGTCAACTGCGAATGTTGTCCATCCAAGGAAGGAGCGTGATGCCCGGCCGGCTCCTTAAACACAGGCCGAGAGTCGCCCCGGACGGTCCGCCTCGCGGCGCCCGCCCGCTCGGATAAAATGACACAAAGTGTCAACTACGAATGTTGTCCATCCAAGGAAGGAGCGTGATGCCCGGCCGGCTCCTTAAACACAGGCCGAGAGTCGCCCCGGACGGTCGCCTCGCGGCGCCCGTCTGCTCGGATAAAATGACACAAAGTGTCAACTACGAATGTTGTCCATCCAAGGAGGGAGCGTGATGCCCGGCCGGCTCCGAAAACACAGGCCGAGAGTCGCCCCGGACGGTCCGCCTCGCGGCGCCCGTCTGCTCGGATAAAATGACACAAAGTGTCAACTACGAATGTTGTCCATCCAAGGAGGGAGCGTGAGGCCCGGCCGGCTCCGAAAACACAGGCCGAGAGTCGCCCCGGACGGTCCGCCTCGCGGCGCCCGTCTGCTCGGATAAAATGACACAAAGTGTCAACTACGAATGTTGTCCATCCAAGGAGGGAGCGTGATGCCCGGCCGGCTCCGAAAACACAGGCCGAGAGTCGCCCCGGACGGTCCGCCTCTCGAGGCGCCCGCCCGCTCGGATAAAATGACACAAAGTGTCAACTACGAATGTTGTCCATCCAAGGAGGGAGCGTGATGCCCGGCCGGCTCCGAAAACACAGGCCGAGATTCGACCCCGGACGGGCCGTCTTCTCCCGGCGCCCGCCCGCGTACGCCCCCCATCCCCGGTCGCCCGTCTGCTCCCGGCGGGCCTCCGAGTACCCCCTCACCCAACTGACCGACTGGCACTCATGACCCGCCTTGGTAGGGCCTCCATCGGCCTCGGCTCGTCCGACGTCGGGTGGACGGTTCCTACCCACTGCGGGTCGCACTCTAGCGCCCCGGCCGCCGCGTGAGCGTGCGCTCCCCGCGCCGCCCCGCAGGCCCCGGCGCGACCGTACTGCGGCGAGACCGAGACGACCCGGTTTGGCATCCATCCCACCTAGCCACGATCCACGGAGGCCGAGCGAGCGGCTGAGTGTCGGGCGCCGCGCGTGCGAGCGTCCGCCGGCCGCGCCGGTCCTTCCGCGAATGTCGTTTCTCAAACCCTCCGGCTTGATAGCGGCGGCACCACGGGAAGCCGTCCACACACACACCGTCCGACCTCTATCCGAAAAGCCTTCCCGACCAACCGCGGTCGC
>NW_028232063.1:122500-142500 GCF_054491065.1 Syngnathus leptorhynchus
AAGCGACGGCGGTCACCGAGGCACCCGCCGGAGGCGGGTGCCGAGTTCACCGGCCCCGAGCACCAGCGGTCAGCCACGGAGGGTGCTGGATCATCCATACTTCCATAGCTCCAGAGCTCCATAGCCCCGGAGCTCCATAGCCCCGGAGCTCCATAGCCCCGGAGCTCCATAGCTCCATAGCCCCGGAGCTCCATAGCCCCGGAGCTCCATAGCCCCGGAGCTCCATAGCTCCATAGCCCCGGAGCTCCATAGCCCCGGAGCTCCATAGCCCCGGAGCTCCATAGCTCCATAGCCCCGGAGCTCCATAGCCCCGGAGCTCCATAGCCCCGGAGCTCCATAGCTCCATAGCCCCGGAGCTCCATAGCCCCGGAGCTCCATAGCCCCGGAGCTCCATAGCTCCATAGCCCCGGAGCTCCATAGCCCCGGAGCTCCATAGCCCCGGAGCTCCATAGCCCCGGAGCTCCATAGCTCCATACTTCCATAGCCCCATACTTCCATAGCTCCATAGCTCCATAGCTCCATACTTCCATAGCTCCAGCCGCGGAGGGTGCTGGCTGGTGGCTCCATAGCTCCATACTTCCATACTTGCAGCCACGGAGTTGGCTAAAATTGCACTAAGTGCGAAAGCCCATTCATTTACAACGGCGTGTCCGCCAGGCGGCGACATTTCCCCGTTACCGGTGGCTGCGCGGCGGGTGAGTGACAGAGCTTATCCGAGCGGCTGGAACTCTGCGCCGGCGTGGTCGAGCGTGAGGCCTCGGCCCTTTGGCTGCCTGGTACCTAAAACACTTCCATTGATCCAGCCACGGAGGGTGCTGGCTGGTGGCTCCATACCTCCAGAGCTCCATACCTCCAGAGCTCCAGAGCTCCATAGCACCAGAGCTCCATAGCTCCATAGCACCAGAGCTCCATAGCTCCATAGCACCAGAGCTCCATAGCTCCATAGCACCAGAGCTCCATAGCTCCATAGCACCAGAGCTCCATAGCTCCATAGCACCAGAGCTCCATAGCACCAGAGCTCCATAGCTCCATAGCACCAGAGCTCCATAGCTCCATAGCACCAGCTCCATAGCTCCATAGCACCAGAGCTCCATAGCTCCATACCTCCAGAGCTCCATAGCTCCATACTTCCAGAGCTCCATAGCTCCATAGCACCAGAGCTCCATAGCTCCAGAGCTCCATAGCTCCAGCCTGGGTGGCTGGTGGCTCCATAGCTCCATACTTCCATAGCTCTAAGTCAGAGAGTTGGCGAAAATTGCACTAAGTGCGAAAGCCCATTCATTTACAACGGCGTGTCCACAAGGCGGCGACATTTCCCCGTTACCGGTGGCTGCGCGGCGGGAGAGTGACAGAGCTCATCCGAGCGGCTGGAACTCTGCGCCGGCGTGGTCGAGCGTGAGGCCTCGGCACTTTGGCCGCCTGGTACCTAAACACTTCCATTGATCCAGCCACGGAGGGTGCTGGCTGGTGGCTCCATACCTCCATAGCTCCATACCTCCAGAGCTCCAGAGCTCCATAGCACCAGAGCTCCATAGCTCCATAGCACCAGAGCTCCATAGCACCAGAGCTCCATAGCTCCATAGCACCAGAGCTCCATAGCTCCATAGCACCAGAGCTCCATAGCTCCATAGCACCAGAGCTCCATAGCACCAGAGCTCCATAGCTCCATAGCACCAGAGCTCCATAGCTCCATAGCACCAGCTCCATAGCTCCATAGCACCAGAGCTCCATAGCTCCATAGCACCAGAGCTCCATAGCTCCATAGCACCAGAGCTCCATAGCTCCATAGCACCAGAGCTCCATAGCTCCATAGCACCAGAGCTCCATAGCTCCATAGCTCCAGGGCTCCATAGCTCCAGGGCTCCAGGGCTCCATAGCTCCAGGGCTCCATAGCTCCAGGGCTCCAGGGCTCCATAGCTCCATACCTCCAGAGCTCCATAGCTCCATACTTCCAGAGCTCCATAGCTCCATAGCACCAGAGCTCCAGAGCTCCATAGCTCCATAGCACCAGAGCTCCATAGCACCAGAGCTCCATAGCTCCAGCCTGGGTGGCTGGTGGCTCCATAGCTCCATACTTCCATAGCTCCAGTCAGAGAGTTGGCGAAAATTGCACTAAGTGCGAAAGCCCATTCATTTACAAGGGCGTGTCCACAAGGCGGCGACATTTCCCCGTTACCGGTGGCTGCGCGGCAGGAGAGTGACAGAGCTTATCCGAGCGGCTGGAACTCTGCGCCGGCGTGGTCGAACGGCTGGCCTCGGTAGTTGAGGTACCAGGGGTGGGCCGGGGAGCTCCAGGCGGGTCTTGTGAGAGAGTGAAGCCGAGCGGCTGGAACTCTGGGCCGGCCTGGTCGAGCGGCTGGCCTCGGTAGTTGAGGTACCAGGGGCGGGCTGGGGAGCTCCAGGCGGGGCTTGTGAGAGAGTGAAGCCGAGCGGCTGGAACTCTGGGCCGGCGTGGTTGAGCCACGGAGGGTGCTGGCTGGTGGCTCCATAGCTCCATAGCTCCATAGCTCCATACTTCCATAGCTCCATACTTCCATAGCTCCAGACTTCCATAGCTCCATAGCTCCATAGCTCCATAGCACCAGAGCTCCAGAGCTCCATAGCACCAGAGCTCCAGAGCTCCATAGCTCCATAGCTCCATAGCCCCAGAGCTCCATAGCTCCATAGCTCCATAGCTCCAGAGCTCCATACTTCCATAGCTCCAGAGCTCCAGCCTGTCTGGTGGCTCCATAGCTCCATAGCTCCATACTTGCAGCCACGGAGCTGGCGAAAATTGCACTAAGTGCGAAAGCCCATTCATTTACAACGGCGTGTCCACAAGGCGGCGACATTTCCCCGTTACCGGTGGCTGCTTAGCGGGAGAGTGACAGAGCTTATCCGAGCGGCTGGAACTCTGGGCCGGCCTGGTCGAGCGGCTGGCCTCGGTAGTTGAGGTACCAGGGGCGGGCTGGGGAGCTCCAGGCGGGGCTTGTGAGAGAGTGAAGCCGAGCGGCTGGAACTCTGGGCCGGCGTGGTTGAGCCACGGAGGGTGCTGGCTGGTGGCTCCATAGCTCCATAGCTCCATAGCTCCATAGCTCCATACTTCCATAGCTCCATACTTCCATAGCTCCAGACTTCCATAGCTCCATAGCTCCATAGCTCCATAGCTCCATAGCTCCATAGCACCAGAGCTCCAGAGCTCCATAGCACCAGAGCTCCAGAGCTCCATAGCTCCATAGCTCCATAGCCCCAGAGCTCCATAGCTCCATAGCTCCATAGCTCCAGAGCTCCATACTTCCATAGCTCCAGAGCTCCAGCCTGTCTGGTGGCTCCATAGCTCCATAGCTCCATACTTGCAGCCACGGAGCTGGCGAAAATTGCACTAAGTGCGAAAGCCCATTCATTTACAACGGCGTGTCCACAAGGCGGCGACATTTCCCCGTTACCGGTGGCTGCTTAGCGGGAGAGTGACAGAGCTTATCCGAGCGGCTGGAACTCTGGGCCGGCCTGGTCGAGCGGCTGGCCTCGGTAGTTGAGGTACCAGGGGCGGGCTGGGGAGCTCCAGGCGGGGCTTGTGAGAGAGTGTAGCCGAGCGGCTGGAACTCTGGGCCGGCGTGGTTGAGCAGCATGCCCGCGGAGGTGGCTCTTCCATAGGCACGGAGGGTGCTGGAGCTCCACACTTCCCTAGGCACGGAGGGTGCTGGAGCTCCACACTTCCATAGGCACGGAGGGTGCTGGAGCTCCACACTTCCATAGGCAGGGAGGGTGCTGGAGCTCCACACTTCCATAGGCAGGGAGGGTGCTGGAGCTCCACACTTCCATAGGCAGGGAGGGTGCTGGAGCTCCACACTTCCATAGGCAGGGAGGGTGCTGGAGCTCCACACTTCCATAGGCAGGGAGGGTGCTGGAGCTCCACACTTCCATAGGCAGGGAGGGTGCTGGAGCTCCACACTTCCATAGGCAGGGAGGGTGCTGGAGCTCCACACTTCCATAGGCAGGGAGGGTGCTGGAGCTCCACACTTCCATAGGCAGGGAGGGTGCTGGAGCTCCACACTTCCATAGGCAGGGAGGGTGCTGGAGCTCCACACTTCCATAGGCAGGGAGGGTGCTGGAGCTCCACACTTCCATAGGCAGGGAGGGTGCTGGAGCTCCACACTTCCATAGGCAGGGAGGGTGCTGGAGCTCCACACTTCCATAGGCAGGGAGGGTGCTGGAGCTCCACACTTCCATAGGCAGGGAGGGTGCTGGAGCTCCACACTTCCATAGGCAGGGAGGGTGCTGGAGCTCCACACTTCCATAGGCAGGGAGGGTGCTGGAGCTCCACACTTCCATAGGCAGGGAGGGTGCTGGAGCTCCACACTTCCATAGGCAGGGAGGGTGCTGGAGCTCCACACTTCCATAGGCAGGGAGGGTGCTGGAGCTCCACACTTCCATAGGCAGGGAGGGTGCTGGAGCTCCACACTTCCATAGGCAGGGAGGGTGCTGGAGCTCCACACTTCCATAGGCAGGGAGGGTGCTGGAGCTCCACACTTCCATAGGCAGGGAGGGTGCTGGAGCTCCACACTTCCATAGGCAGGGAGGGTGCTGGAGCTCCACACTTCCATAGGCAGGGAGGGTGCTGGAGCTCCACACTTCCATAGGCAGGGAGGGTGCTGGAGCTCCACACTTCCATAGGCAGGGAGGGTGCTGGAGCTCCACACTTCCATAGGCAGGGAGGGTGCTGGAGCTCCACACTTCCATAGGCAGGGAGGGTGCTGGAGCTCCACACTTCCATAGGCAGGGAGGGTGCTGGAGCTCCACACTTCCATAGGCAGGGAGGGTGCTGGAGCTCCACACTTCCATAGGCAGGGAGGGTGCTGGAGCTCCACACTTCCATAGGCAGGGAGGGTGCTGGAGCTCCACACTTCCATAGGCAGGGAGGGTGCTGGAGCTCCACACTTCCATAGGCAGGGAGGGTGCTGGAGCTCCACACTTCCATAGGCAGGGAGGGTGCTGGAGCTCCACACTTCCATAGGCAGGGAGGGTGCTGGAGCTCCACACTTCCATAGGCAGGGAGGGTGCTGGAGCTCCACACTTCCATAGGCAGGGAGGGTGCTGGAGCTCCACACTTCCATAGGCAGGGAGGGTGCTGGAGCTCCACACTTCCATAGGCAGGGAGGGTGCTGGAGCTCCACACTTCCATAGGCAGGGAGGGTGCTGGAGCTCCACACTTCCATAGGCAGGGAGGGTGCTGGAGCTCCACACTTCCATAGGCAGGGAGGGTGCTGGAGCTCCACACTTCCATAGGCAGGGAGGGTGCTGGAGCTCCACACTTCCATAGGCAGGGAGGGTGCTGGAGCTCCACACTTCCATAGGCAGGGAGGGTGCTGGAGCTCCACACTTCCATAGGCAGGGAGGGTGCTGGAGCTCCACACTTCCATAGGCAGGGAGGGTGCTGGAGCTCCACACTTCCATAGGCAGGGAGGGTGCTGGAGCTCCACACTTCCATAGGCAGGGAGGGTGCTGGAGCTCCACACTTCCATAGGCAGGGAGGGTGCTGGAGCTCCACACTTCCATAGGCAGGGAGGGTGCTGGAGCTCCACACTTCCATAGGCAGGGAGGGTGCTGGAGCTCCACACTTCCAGCCACTGCATGCTGGCACTTCCACCTTGCTTGCTAAGTCGGCGTGATCTTGCCCAAAAAGTCCCTCCTCACCTCCAGCTGGAAGTGGAAAAAAATCCTCCACCTGCTTGGCCGAGGTTCTGGAAGCCAGCAGCTCGCAGAATGTTGCCAAAGTTTCACTGGAAGGAAAAGAAAAGAGAAGACCGAGTGCGCATTTCACCTACCGCCGAATGTCCACAAGTGGGAAGTGTCACTCCGTCGCAGAATCTGCGCCGACGCACTCGGCACCCTTCGAATTTATGGTGCCGGTGCGGGTGTTCTGGGTGCAAAAAGGCCGCCCAAGTGGTAGAAAAAAATCAGACTTCGTCTCTTAGGTCGAAATTAATGCCAAGTTTTGAAATGCGCTGGCAGGGGTGGACCAGGGCCCGTTAGAAGTGCTTAGCCGAGGTCCTGGAAGCCTAACCCGGCGTGATCTTGTGCAAAAAGCCGCTGCTGAGCTCCAGCTGGAAGTGTAAAAAGAACCGGGCTGGATCAAAAAAAGAACCGGGCGGCCCGTTAAAATTGCTTAGCCGAGGTCCTGGAACCCTAACCCGGCGTGATCTTGTGCAAAAAGCCGCTGCTGAGCTCCAGCTGGAAGTGTAAAAAGAACCGGGCTGGTTCAAAAAAAGAACCGGGCGACCCGTTAGAAGTGCTTAGCCGAGGTCCTGGAAGCCTAACCCGGCGTGATCTTGTGCAAAAAGCCGCTGCTGAGCTCCAGCTGGAAGTGGAAAAAGAACCGGGCTGGATCAAAAAAGAACCGGGCTGGATCAAAAAAGAACCGGGCGGCCCGTTAAAATTGCTTAGCCGAGGTCCTGGAAGCCTAACACGGCGTGATCTTGTGCAAAAAACCGCTCCCGAGCTCCAGCTGGAAGTGTAAAAAGAACCGGGCTGGATAAAAAAAGAACCGGGCTGGATCAAAAAAGAACCGGGCGACCCGTTAAAATTGCTTAGCCGAGGTCCTGGAAGCCTAACACGGCGTGATCTTGTGCAAAAAGCCGCTCCCGAGCTCCAGCTGGAAGTGTAAAAAGAACCGGGCTGGATAAAAAAAGAACCGGGCTGGATCAAAAAAGAACCGGGCGACCCGTTAAAATTGCTTAGCCGAGGTCCTGGAAGCCTAACCCGGCGTGATCTTGTGCAAATAGCCGCTGCCGAGCTCCAGCTGGAAGTGTGAAAAGAACCGGGCTGGATAAAAAAAAGAACCGGGCTGGATCAAAAAAGAACCGGGCGACCCGTTAAAATTGCTTAGCCGAGGTCCTGGAAGCCTAACACGGCGTGATCTTGTGCAAAAAACCGCTCCCGAGCTCCAGCTGGAAGTGTAAAAAGAACCGGGCTGGATAAAAAAAGAACCGGGCTGGATCAAAAAAGAACCGGGCGACCCGTTAAAATTGCTTAGCCGAGGTCCTGGAAGCCTAACCCGGCGTGATCTTGTGCAAAAAGCCGCTCCCGAGCTCCAGCTGGAAGTGTAAAAAGAACCGGGCTGGATAAAAAAAGAACCGGGCTGGATCAAAAAAGAACCGGGCGACCCGTTAAAATTGCTTAGCCGAGGTCCTGGAAGCCTAACACGGCGTGTTCTTGTGCAAAAAGCCGCTCCCAAGCTCCAGCTGGAAGTGTAAAAAGAACCGGGCTGGATAAAAAAAAGAACCGGGCTGGATCAAAAAAGAACCGGGCGACCCGTTAAAATTGCTTAGCCGAGGTCCTGGAAGCCTAACACGGCGTGTTCTTGTGCAAAAAGCCGCTCCCGAGCTCCAGCTGGAAGTGTAAAAAGAACCAGGCTGGATAAAAAAAAGAACCGGGCTGGTTCAAAAAAGAACCGGGCAACCCGTTAAAATTGCTTAGCCGAGGTCCTGGAAGCCTAACACGGCGTGTTCTTGTGCAAAAAGCCGCTCCCGAGCTCCAGCTGGAAGTGTAAAAAGAACCAGGCTGGATAAAAAAAAGAACCGGGCTGGATCAAAAAAGAACCGGGCGACCCGTTAAAATTGCTTAGCCGAGGTCCTGGAAGCCTAACACGGCGTGATCTTGTGCAAAAAGCCGCTCCCGAGCTCCAGCTGGAAGTGTAAAAAGAACCGGGCTGGATAAAAAAAAGAACCGGGCTGGATAAAAAAAAGAACCGGGCGACCCGTTAAAATTGCTTAGCCGAGGTCCTGGAAGCCTAACACGGCGTGATCTTGTGCAAAAAGCCGCTCCCGAGCTCCAGCTGGAAGTGTAAAAAGAACCAGGCTGGATAAAAAAAAGAACCGGGCTGGATCAAAAAAGAACCGGGCGACCCGTTAAAATTGCTTAGCCGAGGTCCTGGAAGCCTAACACGGCGTGTTCTTGTGCAAAAAGCCGCTCCCGAGCTCCAGCTGGAAGTGTAAAAAGAACCAGGCTGGATAAAAAAAAGAACCGGGCTGGATCAAAAAAGAACCGGGCGACCCGTTAAAATTGCTTAGCTGAGGTCCTGGAAGCCTAACACGGCGTGATCTTGTGCAAAAAGCCGCTCCCGAGCTCCAGCTGGAAGTGTAAAAAGAACCGGGCTGGATAAAAAAAAAGAACCGGGCTGGTTCAAAAAAGAACCGGGCAACCCGTTAAAATTGCTTAGCCGAGGTCCTGGAAGCCTAACCCGGCGTGATCTTGCCCGAAAGTCGGCCTCTATACTTCCATTTTAGGTACCAGGGGCTATTAGTGTACTTGGTCCCACTAGTCAGTGTACTCATCCAGTTACCCCCCGTTTTCCAAAACACCATCGGCACGTATAAGGGGGGGACTCTTGAGAGAGATGAGGTATATGGCAGCGCAACACCAATCCGCTCCGCGCTGGTTCCCATGTCGGCTACGGATGAATAAAACCAGCCTGTCCCCCCTGGAGCTCACGAGACACGGAATTTTTTCTAAGTGCCAACGGCTCTTCCGAGCAAACGTGTCCGCTCCGGCTGGTTCCCCCGTCGGCCTCGAATGACGAAAAATGCCGGTCTCCGCCCGGAGCTCATGACAAACGAAAAATTTTCTAAGTGCCAACGGCACTAGCGAGCGAATGTGTCCGCTCGGCGCTGGTTCCCGGGTCGAACCCGGAAGACGAAAAACGCCGCTCTCCGCCCGGAGCTCATTACAAACGAAAAATTTTCTAAGTGCCAACGGCACTAGCGAGCGAATGTGTCCGCTCGGCGCTGGTTCCCGGGTCGAACCCGGAAGACGAAAAACGCCGCTCTCCGCCCGGAGCTCATGACAAACGAAAAATTTTCTAAGTGCCAACGGCACTAGCGAGCGAATGTGTCCGCTCGGCGCTGGTTCCCGGGTCGAACCCGGAAGACGAAAAACGCCGCTCTCCGCCCGGAGCTCATGACAAACGAAAAATTTTCTAAGTGCCAACGGCACTAGCGAGCGAATGTGTCCGCTCGGCGCTGGTTCCCGGGTCGAACCCGGAAGACAAAAAACGCCGGTCTCCGCCCGGAGCTCATGACAAACGAAAAATTTTCTAAGTGCCAACGGCACTAGCGAGCGAATGTGTCCGCTCGGCGCTGGTTCCCGGGTCGAACCCGGAAGACGAAAAACGCCGCTCTCCGCCCGGAGCTCATGACAAACGAAAAATTTTCTAAGTGCCAACGGCACTTGCGAGCGAATGTGTCCGCTCGGCGCTGGTTCCCGGGTCGGACCCGGAAGACGAAAAACGCCGGTCTCCGCCCGGAGCTCATGACAAACGAAAAATTTTCTAAGTGCCAACGGCACTAGCGAGCGAATGTGTCCGCTCGGCGCTGGTTCCCGGGTCGAACCCGGAAGACGAAAAACGCCGCTCTCCGCCCGGAGCTCATGACAAACGAAAAATTTTCTAAGTGCCAACGGCACTTGCGAGCGAATGTGTCCGCTCGGCGCTGGTTCCCGGGTCGGACCCGGAAGACGAAAAACGCCGGTCTCCGCCCGGAGCTCATGACAAACGAAAAATTTTCTAAGTGCCAACGGCACTAGCGAGCGAATGTGTCCGCTCGGCGCTGGTTCCCGGGTCGGACCCGGAAGACGAAAAACGCCGGTCCTCGCCTGGAGGTCCCAGCAAAATCGGCGAAAAAACGACTAAGTGTCAACTTTCGAAAAAACGACTAAGTGCCCACGGCTCTGCGGGGCTTGTGAGTCCGCCCCGCGCCGGTTCGGTGGTCGGCCTCAAAAAGCAAAAAATCAGCCTCTCTCCCTGGAGCTCACCTCGAGGTACCAGGGGGTGAGGTACCCGGGCTAAGGTGCAGTACCTTTTTTGGTCTTCAGGTGCGCCAGAGTACAATGAAATGGTCCCAGTAGTCAGTGTACTCATCGACTTTCCCCCCGTTTTCCAAAGCACCTCGTTTACGAGTATGGAGGAGATGGTGCTGGTCTCCCCACGGCGTCGGACACGCCGTCCTCGACAGCACAAGGTCGGATAGAAGACCTGGAAAGCGCCGTGGCACGCGCTGGAGGTGGGCACTTTGGCGAAAAAACGACTAAGTGTCAACTTTCGAAAAAACGACTAAGTGTCAACTTTCGAAAAAACGGCTAAGTGTCAACTTTCGAAAAAACGACTAAGTGTCACCTCTCTGAAAAAATGGCAAAGTGTCGCCTCTCTGAAATTTTTCTAAGTGCCCACGGCTCTGCGGGCTCGTGCATCCGAGCCGCGCCGGTTCTGCAACCGGCCTAGAATGACGAAAAATAACGGTCTCCTCCTGGAGCTCACAGCCAATTGTGGCGAAAAAGTGGCAAAGTGCCCACGGCCCTGCCGAGCTTTGGCGTCCGCTCAGCGCCGGTGCCGCAGTCGGCCTCGAATGACGAAAAATGACGGTCTCCTCCTGGAGCTCACAGCCAACTTGGCAAAAAGTTTCTAAGTGCCCACGGCCCTGCCGAGCTTTGGCGTCCGCCCAGCGCCGGTTCCGCAGTCGGCCTCGAATGACGAAAAATAACGGTCTCCTCCTGGAGCTCACAGCCAACTTGGCAAAAAGTTTCTAAGTGCCCACGGCCCTGCCGAGCTTTGGCGTCCGCTCAGCGCCGGTGCCGCAGTCGGCCTCGAATGACGAAAAATGACGGTCTCCTCCTGGAGCTCACAGCCAACTTGGCAAAAAGTTTCTAAGTGCCCACGGCCCTGCCGAGCTTTGGCGTCCGCCCAGCGCCGGTTCCGCAGTCGGCCTCGAATGACGAAAAATAACGGTCTCCTCCTGGAGCTCACAGCCAACTTGGCAAAAAGTTTCTAAGTGCCCACGGCCCTGCCGAGCTTTGGCGTCCGCTCAGCGCCGGTGCCGCAGTCGGCCTCGAATGACGAAAAATGACGGTCTCCTCCTGGAGCTCACAGCCAACTTGGCAAAAAGTTTCTAAGTGCCCACGGCCCTGCCGAGCTTTGGCGTCCGCCCAGCGCCGGTTCCGCAGTCGGCCTCGAATGACGAAAAATAACGGTCTCCTCCTGGAGCTCACAGCCAACTTGGCAAAAAGTTTCTAAGTGCCCACGGCCCTGCCGAGCTTTGGCGTCCGCCCAGCGCCGGTTCCGCAGTCGGCCTCGAATGACGAAAAATAACGGTCTCCTCCTGGAGCTCACAGCCAACTTGGCAAAAAGTTTCTAAGTGCCCACGGCCCTGCCGAGCTTTGGCGTCCGCCCAGCGCCGGTTCCGCAGTCGGCCTCGAATGACGAAAAATAACGGTCTCCTCCTGGAGCTCACAGCCAACTTGGCAAAAAGTTTCTAAGTGCCCACGGCCCTGCCGAGCTTTGGCGTCCGCTCAGCGCCGGTTCCGCAGTCGGCCTCGAATGACGAAAAATGACGGTCTCCTCCTGGAGCTCACAGCCAACTTGGCAAAAAGTTTCTAAGTGCCCACGGCCCTGCCGAGCTTTGGCGTCCGCCCAGCGCCGGTTCCGCAGTCGGCCTCGAATGACGAAAAATAACGGTCTCCTCCTGGAGCTCACAGCCAACTTGGCAAAAAGTTTCTAAGTGCCCACGGCCCTGCCGAGCTTTGGCGTCCGCCCAGCGCCGGTTCCGCAGTCGGCCTCGAATGACGAAAAATAACGGTCTCCTCCTGGAGCTCACAGCCAACTTGGCAAAAAGTTTCTAAGTGCCCACGGCCCTGCCGAGCTTTGGCGTCCGCTCAGCGCCGGTGCCGCAGTCGGCCTCGAATGACGAAAAATGACGGTCTCCTCCTGGAGCTCACAGCCAACTTGGCAAAAAGTTTCTAAGTGCCCACGGCCCTGCCGAGCTTTGGCATCCGCCCAGCGCCGGTTCCGCAGTCGGCCTCGAATGACGAAAAATAACGGTCTCCTCCTGGAGCTCACAGCCAACTTGGCAAAAAGTTTCTAAGTGCCCACGGCCCTGCCGAGCTTTGGCGTCCGCCCAGCGCCGGTTCCGCAGTCGGCCTCGAATGACGAAAAATAACGGTCTCCTCCTGGAGCTCACAGCCAACTTGGCAAAAAGTTTCTAAGTGCCCACGGCCCTGCCGAGCTTTGGCATCCGCCCAGCGCCGGTTCCGCAGTCGGCCTCGAATGACGAAAAATGACGGTCTCCTCCTGGAGCTCACAGCCAACTTGGCAAAAAGTTTCTAAGTGCCCACGGCCCTGCCGAGCTTTGGCGTCCGCCCAGCGCCGGTTCCGCAGTCGGCCTCGAATGACGAAAAATAACGGTCTCCTCCTGGAGCTCACAGCCAACTTGGCAAAAAGTTTCTAAGTGCCCACGGCCCTGCCGAGCTTTGGCGTCCGCTCAGCGCCGGTGCCGCAGTCGGCCTCGAATGACGAAAAATGACGGTCTCCTCCTGGAGCTCACAGCCAACTTGGCAAAAAGTTTCTAAGTGCCCACGGCCCTGCCGAGCTTTGGCGTCCGCCCAGCGCCGGTTCCGCAGTCGGCCTCGAATGACGAAAAATAACGGTCTCCTCCTGGAGCTCACAGCCAACTTGGCAAAAAGTTTCTAAGTGCCCACGGCCCTGCCGAGCTTTGGCGTCCGCCCAGCGCCGGTTCCGCAGTCGGCCTCGAATGACGAAAAATAACGGTCTCCTCCTGGAGCTCACAGCCAACTTGGCAAAAAGTTTCTAAGTGCCCACGGCCCTGCCGAGCTTTGGCGTCCGCCCAGCGCCGGTTCCGCAGTCGGCCTCGAATGACGAAAAATAACGGTCTCCTCCTGGAGCTCACAGCCAACTTGGCAAAAAGTTTCTAAGTGCCCACGGCCCTGCCGAGCTTTGGCGTCCGCTCAGCGCCGGTTCCGCAGTCGGCCTCGAATGACGAAAAATGACGGTCTCCTCCTGGAGCTCACAGCCAACTTGGCAAAAAGTTTCTAAGTGCCCACGGCCCTGCCGAGCTTTGGCGTCCGCCCAGCGCCGGTTCCGCAGTCGGCCTCGAATGACGAAAAATAACGGTCTCCTCCTGGAGCTCACAGCCAACTTGGCAAAAAGTTTCTAAGTGCCCACGGCCCTGCCGAGCTTTGGCGTCCGCCCAGCGCCGGTTCCGCAGTCGGCCTCGAATGACGAAAAATAACGGTCTCCTCCTGGAGCTCACAGCCAACTTGGCAAAAAGTTTCTAAGTGCCCACGGCCCTGCCGAGCTTTGGCGTCCGCTCAGCGCCGGTGCCGCAGTCGGCCTCGAATGACGAAAAATGACGGTCTCCTCCTGGAGCTCACAGCCAACTTGGCAAAAAGTTTCTAAGTGCCCACGGCCCTGCCGAGCTTTGGCATCCGCCCAGCGCCGGTTCCGCAGTCGGCCTCGAATGACGAAAAATAACGGTCTCCTCCTGGAGCTCACAGCCAACTTGGCAAAAAGTTTCTAAGTGCCCACGGCCCTGCCGAGCTTTGGCGTCCGCCCAGCGCCGGTTCCGCAGTCGGCCTCGAATGACGAAAAATAACGGTCTCCTCCTGGAGCTCACAGCCAACTTGGCAAAAAGTTTCTAAGTGCCCACGGCCCTGCCGAGCTTTGGCATCCGCCCAGCGCCGGTTCCGCAGTCGGCCTCGAATGACGAAAAATGACGGTCTCCTCCTGGAGCTCACAGCCAACTTGGCAAAAAGTTTCTAAGTGCCCACGGCCCTGCCGAGCTTTGGCGTCCGCCCAGCGCCGGTTCCGCAGTCGGCCTCGAATGACGAAAAATAACGGTCTCCTCCTGGAGCTCACAGCCAACTTGGCAAAAAGTTTCTAAGTGCCCACGGCCCTGCCGAGCTTTGGCGTCCGCTCAGCGCCGGTGCCGCAGTCGGCCTCGAATGACGAAAAATGACGGTCTCCTCCTGGAGCTCACAGCCAACTTGGCAAAAAGTTTCTAAGTGCCCACGGCCCTGCCGAGCTTTGGCGTCCGCCCAGCGCCGGTTCCGCAGTCGGCCTCGAATGACGAAAAATAACGGTCTCCTCCTGGAGCTCACAGCCAACTTGGCAAAAAGTTTCGAAGTGCCCACGGCCCTGCCGAGCTTTGGCGTCCGCCCAGCGCCGGTTCCGCAGTCGGCCTCGAATGACGAAAAATAACGGTCTCCTCCTGGAGCTCACAGCCAACTTGGCAAAAAGTTTCTAAGTGTCACATCTGTGAAAAAACGACTAAGTGTCAACTTTCGAAAAAACGGCTAAGTGTCAACTTTCGAAAAAACGGCAAAGTGTCACATCTCTGAAAAAACGGCTAAGTGTCGACTTTCGAAAAAACGGCTAAGTGTCAACTTTCGAAAAAACGGCAAAGTGTCACATCTCTGAAAAAACGGCTAAGTGTCACATCTCTGAAAAAACGGCTAAGTGTCACATCTCTGAAAAAACGGCTAAGTGTCGCCTCTCTGAAAAAACGGCAAAGTGTCAACTTTCGAAAAAACGACAGAGTGTCGCCTCTCTGAAAAAACGACTAAGTGTCGACTCTGAGAAAATGGCAAAGTGCCCACGGCTCTGCGGGCTCGTGCATCCGACCCGCGCCGGTTCCCCAGCCGGCCTGATATAAGGCAAAACCAGCCTCTCCGCCTGGAGCTCAGAGCCAACTTGGCGAATATTTTCTAAGTGCCCACGGCTCTGCGTGGCTACGGCGTCTGCCCAGCGCCGGTTCCTGGGTCGAACCCCGAGGACGAGGAATGCCGGTCTCCGCCTGGAGGTCCCAGCTTAATCGGCGAAAATTTTCTAAGTGCCCACGGCTCTGCCGGGCTCGTGCATCCGACCCGCGCCGGTTCCCCAGCCGGCCTGAAATAAGGCAAAACCAGGCTCTCCCCCTGGAGCTCAGAGCCAATTGTGGCGAAAAAACGACTAAGTGTCAACTTTCGAAAAAACGACTAAGTGTCAACTTTCCAAAAAAACGGCTAAGTGTCGACTTTCGAAAAAACGGCTAAGTGTCAACTTTCGAAAAAACGACTAAGTGTCGCCTCTGAAAAAACGACTAAGTGTCGCCTCTCTGAAAAAACGACTAAGTGCCCACGGCTCTGCGGGGCTTGTGAGTCCGCCCCGCGCCGGTTCGGCGGTCGGCCTCAAAAAGCGAAAAATCAGCCTCTCTCCCTGGAGCTCACCAAAAATTTGTCGAAATTTTTCTAAGTTCTCCTCGAGGTACCAGGGGGTGAGGTACCCGGGCTAAGGTGCAGTACCTTTTTTGGTCTTCAGGTGCGCCAGAGTACAATGAAATGGTCCCAGTAGTCAGTGTACTCATCGACTTTCCCCCCGTTTTCCAAAGCACCCCGTTTACGAATATGGAGGAGATGGTGCTGGTCTCCCCACGGCGTCGGACACGCCGTCCTCGACAGCACAAGGTCGGATAGAAGACCTGAAAAGCGCCGTGGCACGCGCTGGAGGTGTCACTGTGGCGAAAAAGTGACTAAGTGTCAACTTTCGAAAAAACGGCTAAGTGTCAACTTTCGAAAAAACGGCTAAGTGTCAACTTTCGAAAAAACGGCTAAGTGTCACCTCTCTGAAAAAACGGCAAAGTGTCAACTTTCGAAAAAACGACTAAGTGTCAACTTTCGAAAAAACGACTAAGTGTCACCTCTCTGAAAAAATGGCAAAGTGTCAACTGCGAATGTGGTGGTGCATGGAAGGAAGTGGAGGACGGCCGCCTCCTTAAACACAGGCCGGAGAGGAGCGTCAGGGCCAGGCTCCTCAAACATGGACCGAGTGTCGCCCTTAACACAGACCAAGGGGAGGACGGCCGCCTCCTTAAACACAGGCCGGAGAGGAGCGTCAGGGCCAGGCTCCTCAAACATGGACCGAGTGTCGCCCTTAACACAGACCAAGGGGAGGACGGCCGCCTCCTTAAACACAGGCCGGAGAGGAGCGTCAGGGCCAGGCTCCTCAAACATGGACCGAGTGTCGCCCTTAACACAGACCAAGGGGAGGACGGCCGCCTCCTTAAACACAGGCCGGAGAGGAGCGTCAGGGCCAGGCTCCTCAAACATGGACCGAGTGTCGCCCTTAACACAGACCAAGGGGAGGACGGCCGCCTCCTTAAACACAGGCCGGAGAGGAGCGTCAGGGCCAGGCTCCTCAAACATGGACCGAGTGTCGCCCTTAACACAGACCAAGGGGAGGACGGCCGCCTCCTTAAACACAGGCCGGAGAGGAGCGTCAGGGCCAGGCTCCTCAAACATGGACCGAGTGTCGCCCTTAACACAGACCAAGGGGAGGACGGCCGCCTCCTTAAACACAGGCCGGAGAGGAGCGTCAGGGCCAGGCTCCTCAAACATGGACCGAGTGTCGCCCTTAACACAGACCAAGGGGAGGACGGCCGCCTCCTTAAACACAGGCCGGAGAGGAGCGTCAGGGCCAGGCTCCTCAAACATGGACAGAGTGTCGCCCTTAACACAGACCAAGGGGAGGACGGCCGCCTCCTTAAACACAGGCCGGAGAGGAGCGTCAGGGCCAGGCTCCTCAAACATGGACCGAGTGTCGCCCTTAACACAGACCAAGGGGAGGACGGCCGCCTCCTTAAACACAGGCCGGAGAGGAGCGTCAGGGCCAGGCTCCTCAAACATGGACCGAGTGTCGCCCTTAACACAGACCAAGGGGAGGACGGCCGCCTCCTTAAACACAGGCCGGAGAGGAGCGTCAGGGCCAGGCTCCTCAAACATGGACCGAGTGTCGCCCTTAACACAGACCAAGGGGAGGACGGCCGCCTCCTTAAACACAGGCCGGAGAGGAGCGTCAGGGCCAGGCTCCTCAAACATGGACCGAGTGTCGCCCTTAACACAGACCAAGGGGAGGACGGCCGCCTCCTTAAACACAGGCCGGAGAGGAGCGTCAGGGCCAGGCTCCTCAAACATGGACAGAGTGTCGCCCTTAACACAGACCAAGGGGAGGACGGCCGCCTCCCTAAACACAGGCCGGAGAGGAGCGTCAGGGCCAGGCTCCTCAAACATGGACCGAGTGTCGCCCTTAACACAGACCAAGGGGAGGACGGCCGCCTCCTTAAACACAGGCCGGAGAGGAGCGTCAGGGCCAGGCTCCTCAAACATGGACCGAGTGTCGCCCTTAACACAGACCAAGGGGAGGACGGCCGCCTCCTTAAACACAGGCCGGAGAGGAGCGTCAGGGCCAGGCTCCTCAAACATGGACCGAGTGTCGCCCTTAACACAGACCAAGCGGAGGACGGCCGCCTCCCTAAATACAGGCCGAACCGGAGCGCGAGTGTCGCTCCTTAAACACGGACCGAGTGGAGGACGGCCGCCTCCTTAAACACAGGCCGAACAAAATGACACAAAGTGTCAACTGCGAATGTTGTCCATCCAAGGAAGGAGCGTGATGCCCGGCCGGCTCCTTAAACACAGGCCGAGAGTCGCCCCGGACGGTCCGCCTCGCGGCGCCCGTCTGCTCGGATAAAATGACACAAAGTGTCAACTACGAATGTTGTCCATCCAAGGAGGGAGCGTGATGCCCGGCCGGCTCCGAAAACACAGGCCGAGAGTCGCCCCGGACGGTCCGCCTCGCGGCGCCCGTCTGCTCGGATAAAATGACACAAAGTGTCAACTGCGAATGTTGTCCATCCAAGGAAGGAGCGTGATGCCCGGCCGGCTCCTTAAACACAGGCCGAGAGTCGCCCCGGACGGTCCGCCTCGCGGCGCCCGCCCGCTCGGATAAAATGACACAAAGTGTCAACTACGAATGTTGTCCATCCAAGGAAGGAGCGTGATGCCCGGCCGGCTCCTTAAACACAGGCCGAGAGTCGCCCCGGACGGTCGCCTCGCGGCGCCCGTCTGCTCGGATAAAATGACACAAAGTGTCAACTACGAATGTTGTCCATCCAAGGAGGGAGCGTGATGCCCGGCCGGCTCCGAAAACACAGGCCGAGAGTCGCCCCGGACGGTCCGCCTCGCGGCGCCCGTCTGCTCGGATAAAATGACACAAAGTGTCAACTGCGAATGTTGTCCATCCAAGGAAGGAGCGTGATGCCCGGCCGGCTCCTTAAACACAGGCCGAGAGTCGCCCCGGACGGTCCGCCTCGCGGCGCCCGTCTGCTCGGATAAAATGACACAAAGTGTCAACTACGAATGTTGTCCATCCAAGGAGGGAGCGTGATGCCCGGCCGGCTCCGAAAACACAGGCCGAGAGTCGCCCCGGACGGTCCGCCTCGCGGCGCCCGTCTGCTCGGATAAAATGACACAAAGTGTCAACTGCGAATGTTGTCCATCCAAGGAAGGAGCGTGATGCCCGGCCGGCTCCTTAAATACAGGCCGAGAGTCGCCCCGGACGGTCCGCCTCGCGGCGCCCGCCCGCTCGGATAAAATGACACAAAGTGTCAACTACGAATGTTGTCCATCCAAGGAAGGAGCGTGATGCCCGGCCGGCTCCTTAAACACAGGCCGAGAGTCGCCCCGGACGGTCGCCTCGCGGCGCCCGTCTGCTCGGATAAAATGACACAAAGTGTCAACTACGAATGTTGTCCATCCAAGGAGGGAGCGTGATGCCCGGCCGGCTCCGAAAACACAGGCCGAGAGTCGCCCCGGACGGTCCGCCTCGCGGCGCCCGTCTGCTCGGATAAAATGACACAAAGTGTCAACTGCGAATGTTGTCCATCCAAGGAAGGAGCGTGATGCCCGGCCGGCTCCTTAAACACAGGCCGAGAGTCGCCCCGGACGGTCGCCTCGCGGCGCCCGTCTGCTCGGATAAAATGACACAAAGTGTCAACTACGAATGTTGTCCATCCAAGGAGGGAGCGTGATGCCCGGCCGGCTCCGAAAACACAGGCCGAGAGTCGCCCCGGACGGTCCGCCTCGCGGCGCCCGTCTGCTCGGATAAAATGACACAAAGTGTCAACTGCGAATGTTGTCCATCCAAGGAAGGAGCGTGATGCCCGGCCGGCTCCTTAAACACAGGCCGAGAGTCGCCCCGGACGGTCCGCCTCGCGGCGCCCGTCTGCTCGGATAAAATGACACAAAGTGTCAACTACGAATGTTGTCCATCCAAGGAGGGAGCGTGATGCCCGGCCGGCTCCGAAAACACAGGCCGAGAGTCGCCCCGGACGGTCCGCCTCGCGGCGCCCGTCTGCTCGGATAAAATGACACAAAGTGTCAACTGCGAATGTTGTCCATCCAAGGAAGGAGCGTGATGCCCGGCCGGCTCCTTAAACACAGGCCGAGAGTCGCCCCGGACGGTCCGCCTCGCGGCGCCCGCCCGCTCGGATAAAATGACACAAAGTGTCAACTACGAATGTTGTCCATCCAAGGAGGGAGCGTGAGGCCCGGCCGGCTCCGAAAACACAGGCCGAGAGTCGCCCCGGACGGTCCGCCTCTCGAGGCGCCCGCCCGCTCGGATAAAATGACACAAAGTGTCAACTACGAATGTTGTCCATCCAAGGAGGGAGCGTGATGCCCGGCCGGCTCCGAAAACACAGGCCGAGAGTCGCCCCGGACGGTCCGCCTCGCGGCGCCCGTCTGCTCGGATAAAATGACACAAAGTGTCAACTACGAATGTTGTCCATCCAAGGAGGGAGCGTGAGGCCCGGCCGGCTCCGAAAACACAGGCCGAGAGTCGCCCCGGACGGTCCGCCTCTCGAGGCGCCCGCCCGCTCGGATAAAATGACACAAAGTGTCAACTACGAATGTTGTCCATCCAAGGAGGGAGCGTGATGCCCGGCCGGCTCCGAAAACACAGGCCGAGAGTCGCCCCGGACGGTCCGCCTCGCGGCGCCCGCCCGCTCGGATAAAATGACACAAAGTGTCAACTACGAATGTTGTCCATCCAAGGAGGGAGCGTGAGGCCCGGCCGGCTCCGAAAACACAGGCCGAGAGTCGCCCCGGACGGTCCGCCTCTCGAGGCGCCCGCCCGCTCGGATAAAATGACACAAAGTGTCAACTACGAATGTTGTCCATCCAAGGAGGGAGCGTGATGCCCGGCCGGCTCCGAAAACACAGGCCGAGAGTCGCCCCGGACGGTCCGCCTCGCGGCGCCCGCCCGCTCGGATAAAATGACACAAAGTGTCAACTACGAATGTTGTCCATCCAAGGAGGGAGCGTGAGGCCCGGCCGGCTCCGAAAACACAGGCCGAGAGTCGCCC
>NW_028232063.1:157500-177500 GCF_054491065.1 Syngnathus leptorhynchus
CTCGGCACTTTGGCCGCCTGGTACCTAAACACTTCCATTGATCCAGCCACGGAGGGTGCTGGCTGGTGGCTCCATACCTCCATAGCTCCATACCTCCAGAGCTCCAGAGCTCCATAGCACCAGAGCTCCATAGCTCCATAGCACCAGAGCTCCATAGCACCAGAGCTCCATAGCTCCATAGCACCAGAGCTCCATAGCTCCATAGCACCAGAGCTCCATAGCTCCATAGCACCAGAGCTCCATAGCACCAGAGCTCCATAGCTCCATAGCACCAGAGCTCCATAGCTCCATAGCACCAGCTCCATAGCTCCATAGCACCAGAGCTCCATAGCTCCATAGCACCAGAGCTCCATAGCTCCATAGCACCAGAGCTCCATAGCTCCATAGCACCAGAGCTCCATAGCTCCATAGCACCAGAGCTCCATAGCTCCATAGCTCCAGGGCTCCATAGCTCCAGGGCTCCAGGGCTCCATAGCTCCAGGGCTCCATAGCTCCAGGGCTCCAGGGCTCCATAGCTCCATACCTCCAGAGCTCCATAGCTCCATACTTCCAGAGCTCCATAGCTCCATAGCACCAGAGCTCCAGAGCTCCATAGCTCCATAGCACCAGAGCTCCATAGCACCAGAGCTCCATAGCTCCAGCCTGGGTGGCTGGTGGCTCCATAGCTCCATACTTCCATAGCTCCAGTCAGAGAGTTGGCGAAAATTGCACTAAGTGCGAAAGCCCATTCATTTACAAGGGCGTGTCCACAAGGCGGCGACATTTCCCCGTTACCGGTGGCTGCGCGGCAGGAGAGTGACAGAGCTTATCCGAGCGGCTGGAACTCTGCGCCGGCGTGGTCGAACGGCTGGCCTCGGTAGTTGAGGTACCAGGGGTGGGCCGGGGAGCTCCAGGCGGGTCTTGTGAGAGAGTGAAGCCGAGCGGCTGGAACTCTGGGCCGGCCTGGTCGAGCGGCTGGCCTCGGTAGTTGAGGTACCAGGGGCGGGCTGGGGAGCTCCAGGCGGGGCTTGTGAGAGAGTGAAGCCGAGCGGCTGGAACTCTGGGCCGGCGTGGTTGAGCCACGGAGGGTGCTGGCTGGTGGCTCCATAGCTCCATAGCTCCATAGCTCCATACTTCCATAGCTCCATACTTCCATAGCTCCAGACTTCCATAGCTCCATAGCTCCATAGCTCCATAGCTCCATAGCACCAGAGCTCCAGAGCTCCATAGCACCAGAGCTCCAGAGCTCCATAGCTCCATAGCTCCATAGCCCCAGAGCTCCATAGCTCCATAGCTCCATAGCTCCAGAGCTCCATACTTCCATAGCTCCAGAGCTCCAGCCTGTCTGGTGGCTCCATAGCTCCATAGCTCCATACTTGCAGCCACGGAGCTGGCGAAAATTGCACTAAGTGCGAAAGCCCATTCATTTACAACGGCGTGTCCACAAGGCGGCGACATTTCCCCGTTACCGGTGGCTGCTTAGCGGGAGAGTGACAGAGCTTATCCGAGCGGCTGGAACTCTGGGCCGGCCTGGTCGAGCGGCTGGCCTCGGTAGTTGAGGTACCAGGGGCGGGCTGGGGAGCTCCAGGCGGGGCTTGTGAGAGAGTGAAGCCGAGCGGCTGGAACTCTGGGCCGGCGTGGTTGAGCCACGGAGGGTGCTGGCTGGTGGCTCCATAGCTCCATAGCTCCATAGCTCCATAGCTCCATACTTCCATAGCTCCATACTTCCATAGCTCCAGACTTCCATAGCTCCATAGCTCCATAGCTCCATAGCTCCATAGCTCCATAGCACCAGAGCTCCAGAGCTCCATAGCACCAGAGCTCCAGAGCTCCATAGCTCCATAGCTCCATAGCCCCAGAGCTCCATAGCTCCATAGCTCCATAGCTCCAGAGCTCCATACTTCCATAGCTCCAGAGCTCCAGCCTGTCTGGTGGCTCCATAGCTCCATAGCTCCATACTTGCAGCCACGGAGCTGGCGAAAATTGCACTAAGTGCGAAAGCCCATTCATTTACAACGGCGTGTCCACAAGGCGGCGACATTTCCCCGTTACCGGTGGCTGCTTAGCGGGAGAGTGACAGAGCTTATCCGAGCGGCTGGAACTCTGGGCCGGCCTGGTCGAGCGGCTGGCCTCGGTAGTTGAGGTACCAGGGGCGGGCTGGGGAGCTCCAGGCGGGGCTTGTGAGAGAGTGTAGCCGAGCGGCTGGAACTCTGGGCCGGCGTGGTTGAGCAGCATGCCCGCGGAGGTGGCTCTTCCATAGGCACGGAGGGTGCTGGAGCTCCACACTTCCCTAGGCACGGAGGGTGCTGGAGCTCCACACTTCCATAGGCACGGAGGGTGCTGGAGCTCCACACTTCCATAGGCAGGGAGGGTGCTGGAGCTCCACACTTCCATAGGCAGGGAGGGTGCTGGAGCTCCACACTTCCATAGGCAGGGAGGGTGCTGGAGCTCCACACTTCCATAGGCAGGGAGGGTGCTGGAGCTCCACACTTCCATAGGCAGGGAGGGTGCTGGAGCTCCACACTTCCATAGGCAGGGAGGGTGCTGGAGCTCCACACTTCCATAGGCAGGGAGGGTGCTGGAGCTCCACACTTCCATAGGCAGGGAGGGTGCTGGAGCTCCACACTTCCATAGGCAGGGAGGGTGCTGGAGCTCCACACTTCCATAGGCAGGGAGGGTGCTGGAGCTCCACACTTCCATAGGCAGGGAGGGTGCTGGAGCTCCACACTTCCATAGGCAGGGAGGGTGCTGGAGCTCCACACTTCCATAGGCAGGGAGGGTGCTGGAGCTCCACACTTCCATAGGCAGGGAGGGTGCTGGAGCTCCACACTTCCATAGGCAGGGAGGGTGCTGGAGCTCCACACTTCCATAGGCAGGGAGGGTGCTGGAGCTCCACACTTCCATAGGCAGGGAGGGTGCTGGAGCTCCACACTTCCATAGGCAGGGAGGGTGCTGGAGCTCCACACTTCCATAGGCAGGGAGGGTGCTGGAGCTCCACACTTCCATAGGCAGGGAGGGTGCTGGAGCTCCACACTTCCATAGGCAGGGAGGGTGCTGGAGCTCCACACTTCCATAGGCAGGGAGGGTGCTGGAGCTCCACACTTCCATAGGCAGGGAGGGTGCTGGAGCTCCACACTTCCATAGGCAGGGAGGGTGCTGGAGCTCCACACTTCCATAGGCAGGGAGGGTGCTGGAGCTCCACACTTCCATAGGCAGGGAGGGTGCTGGAGCTCCACACTTCCATAGGCAGGGAGGGTGCTGGAGCTCCACACTTCCATAGGCAGGGAGGGTGCTGGAGCTCCACACTTCCATAGGCAGGGAGGGTGCTGGAGCTCCACACTTCCATAGGCAGGGAGGGTGCTGGAGCTCCACACTTCCATAGGCAGGGAGGGTGCTGGAGCTCCACACTTCCATAGGCAGGGAGGGTGCTGGAGCTCCACACTTCCATAGGCAGGGAGGGTGCTGGAGCTCCACACTTCCATAGGCAGGGAGGGTGCTGGAGCTCCACACTTCCATAGGCAGGGAGGGTGCTGGAGCTCCACACTTCCATAGGCAGGGAGGGTGCTGGAGCTCCACACTTCCATAGGCAGGGAGGGTGCTGGAGCTCCACACTTCCATAGGCAGGGAGGGTGCTGGAGCTCCACACTTCCATAGGCAGGGAGGGTGCTGGAGCTCCACACTTCCATAGGCAGGGAGGGTGCTGGAGCTCCACACTTCCATAGGCAGGGAGGGTGCTGGAGCTCCACACTTCCATAGGCAGGGAGGGTGCTGGAGCTCCACACTTCCATAGGCAGGGAGGGTGCTGGAGCTCCACACTTCCATAGGCAGGGAGGGTGCTGGAGCTCCACACTTCCATAGGCAGGGAGGGTGCTGGAGCTCCACACTTCCATAGGCAGGGAGGGTGCTGGAGCTCCACACTTCCATAGGCAGGGAGGGTGCTGGAGCTCCACACTTCCATAGGCAGGGAGGGTGCTGGAGCTCCACACTTCCATAGGCAGGGAGGGTGCTGGAGCTCCACACTTCCATAGGCAGGGAGGGTGCTGGAGCTCCACACTTCCATAGGCAGGGAGGGTGCTGGAGCTCCACACTTCCATAGGCAGGGAGGGTGCTGGAGCTCCACACTTCCATAGGCAGGGAGGGTGCTGGAGCTCCACACTTCCAGCCACTGCATGCTGGCACTTCCACCTTGCTTGCTAAGTCGGCGTGATCTTGCCCAAAAAGTCCCTCCTCACCTCCAGCTGGAAGTGGAAAAAAATCCTCCACCTGCTTGGCCGAGGTTCTGGAAGCCAGCAGCTCGCAGAATGTTGCCAAAGTTTCACTGGAAGGAAAAGAAAAGAGAAGACCGAGTGCGCATTTCACCTACCGCCGAATGTCCACAAGAGGGAAGTGTCACTCCGTCGCAGAATCTGCGCCGACGCACTCGGCACCCTTCGAATTTATGGTGCCGGTGCGGGTGTTCTGGGTGCAAAAAGGCCGCCCAAGTGGTAGAAAAAAATCAGACTTCGTCTCTTAGGTCGAAATTAATGCCAAGTTTTGAAATGCGCTGGCAGGGGTGGACCAGGGCCCGTTAGAAGTGCTTAGCCGAGGTCCTGGAAGCCTAACCCGGCGTGATCTTGTGCAAAAAGCCGCTGCTGAGCTCCAGCTGGAAGTGTAAAAAGAACCGGGCTGGATCAAAAAAAGAACCGGGCGGCCCGTTAAAATTGCTTAGCCGAGGTCCTGGAACCCTAACCCGGCGTGATCTTGTGCAAAAAGCCGCTGCTGAGCTCCAGCTGGAAGTGTAAAAAGAACCGGGCTGGTTCAAAAAAAGAACCGGGCGACCCGTTAGAAGTGCTTAGCCGAGGTCCTGGAAGCCTAACCCGGCGTGATCTTGTGCAAAAAGCCGCTGCTGAGCTCCAGCTGGAAGTGGAAAAAGAACCGGGCTGGATCAAAAAAGAACCGGGCTGGATCAAAAAAGAACCGGGCGGCCCGTTAAAATTGCTTAGCCGAGGTCCTGGAAGCCTAACACGGCGTGATCTTGTGCAAAAAACCGCTCCCGAGCTCCAGCTGGAAGTGTAAAAAGAACCGGGCTGGATAAAAAAAGAACCGGGCTGGATCAAAAAAGAACCGGGCGACCCGTTAAAATTGCTTAGCCGAGGTCCTGGAAGCCTAACACGGCGTGATCTTGTGCAAAAAGCCGCTCCCGAGCTCCAGCTGGAAGTGTAAAAAGAACCGGGCTGGATAAAAAAAGAACCGGGCTGGATCAAAAAAGAACCGGGCGACCCGTTAAAATTGCTTAGCCGAGGTCCTGGAAGCCTAACCCGGCGTGATCTTGTGCAAATAGCCGCTGCCGAGCTCCAGCTGGAAGTGTGAAAAGAACCGGGCTGGATAAAAAAAAGAACCGGGCTGGATCAAAAAAGAACCGGGCGACCCGTTAAAATTGCTTAGCCGAGGTCCTGGAAGCCTAACACGGCGTGATCTTGTGCAAAAAACCGCTCCCGAGCTCCAGCTGGAAGTGTAAAAAGAACCGGGCTGGATAAAAAAAGAACCGGGCTGGATCAAAAAAGAACCGGGCGACCCGTTAAAATTGCTTAGCCGAGGTCCTGGAAGCCTAACCCGGCGTGATCTTGTGCAAAAAGCCGCTCCCGAGCTCCAGCTGGAAGTGTAAAAAGAACCGGGCTGGATAAAAAAAGAACCGGGCTGGATCAAAAAAGAACCGGGCGACCCGTTAAAATTGCTTAGCCGAGGTCCTGGAAGCCTAACACGGCGTGTTCTTGTGCAAAAAGCCGCTCCCAAGCTCCAGCTGGAAGTGTAAAAAGAACCGGGCTGGATAAAAAAAAGAACCGGGCTGGATCAAAAAAGAACCGGGCGACCCGTTAAAATTGCTTAGCCGAGGTCCTGGAAGCCTAACACGGCGTGTTCTTGTGCAAAAAGCCGCTCCCGAGCTCCAGCTGGAAGTGTAAAAAGAACCAGGCTGGATAAAAAAAAGAACCGGGCTGGTTCAAAAAAGAACCGGGCAACCCGTTAAAATTGCTTAGCCGAGGTCCTGGAAGCCTAACACGGCGTGTTCTTGTGCAAAAAGCCGCTCCCGAGCTCCAGCTGGAAGTGTAAAAAGAACCAGGCTGGATAAAAAAAAGAACCGGGCTGGATCAAAAAAGAACCGGGCGACCCGTTAAAATTGCTTAGCCGAGGTCCTGGAAGCCTAACACGGCGTGATCTTGTGCAAAAAGCCGCTCCCGAGCTCCAGCTGGAAGTGTAAAAAGAACCGGGCTGGATAAAAAAAAGAACCGGGCTGGATAAAAAAAAGAACCGGGCGACCCGTTAAAATTGCTTAGCCGAGGTCCTGGAAGCCTAACACGGCGTGATCTTGTGCAAAAAGCCGCTCCCGAGCTCCAGCTGGAAGTGTAAAAAGAACCAGGCTGGATAAAAAAAAGAACCGGGCTGGATCAAAAAAGAACCGGGCGACCCGTTAAAATTGCTTAGCCGAGGTCCTGGAAGCCTAACACGGCGTGTTCTTGTGCAAAAAGCCGCTCCCGAGCTCCAGCTGGAAGTGTAAAAAGAACCAGGCTGGATAAAAAAAAGAACCGGGCTGGATCAAAAAAGAACCGGGCGACCCGTTAAAATTGCTTAGCTGAGGTCCTGGAAGCCTAACACGGCGTGATCTTGTGCAAAAAGCCGCTCCCGAGCTCCAGCTGGAAGTGTAAAAAGAACCGGGCTGGATAAAAAAAAAGAACCGGGCTGGTTCAAAAAAGAACCGGGCAACCCGTTAAAATTGCTTAGCCGAGGTCCTGGAAGCCTAACCCGGCGTGATCTTGCCCGAAAGTCGGCCTCTATACTTCCATTTTAGGTACCAGGGGCTATTAGTGTACTTGGTCCCACTAGTCAGTGTACTCATCCAGTTACCCCCCGTTTTCCAAAACACCATCGGCACGTATAAGGGGGGGACTCTTGAGAGAGATGAGGTATATGGCAGCGCAACACCAATCCGCTCCGCGCTGGTTCCCATGTCGGCTACGGATGAATAAAACCAGCCTGTCCCCCCTGGAGCTCACGAGACACGGAATTTTTTCTAAGTGCCAACGGCTCTTCCGAGCAAACGTGTCCGCTCCGGCTGGTTCCCCCGTCGGCCTCGAATGACGAAAAATGCCGGTCTCCGCCCGGAGCTCATGACAAACGAAAAATTTTCTAAGTGCCAACGGCACTAGCGAGCGAATGTGTCCGCTCGGCGCTGGTTCCCGGGTCGAACCCGGAAGACGAAAAACGCCGCTCTCCGCCCGGAGCTCATTACAAACGAAAAATTTTCTAAGTGCCAACGGCACTAGCGAGCGAATGTGTCCGCTCGGCGCTGGTTCCCGGGTCGAACCCGGAAGACGAAAAACGCCGCTCTCCGCCCGGAGCTCATGACAAACGAAAAATTTTCTAAGTGCCAACGGCACTAGCGAGCGAATGTGTCCGCTCGGCGCTGGTTCCCGGGTCGAACCCGGAAGACGAAAAACGCCGCTCTCCGCCCGGAGCTCATGACAAACGAAAAATTTTCTAAGTGCCAACGGCACTAGCGAGCGAATGTGTCCGCTCGGCGCTGGTTCCCGGGTCGAACCCGGAAGACAAAAAACGCCGGTCTCCGCCCGGAGCTCATGACAAACGAAAAATTTTCTAAGTGCCAACGGCACTAGCGAGCGAATGTGTCCGCTCGGCGCTGGTTCCCGGGTCGAACCCGGAAGACGAAAAACGCCGCTCTCCGCCCGGAGCTCATGACAAACGAAAAATTTTCTAAGTGCCAACGGCACTTGCGAGCGAATGTGTCCGCTCGGCGCTGGTTCCCGGGTCGGACCCGGAAGACGAAAAACGCCGGTCTCCGCCCGGAGCTCATGACAAACGAAAAATTTTCTAAGTGCCAACGGCACTAGCGAGCGAATGTGTCCGCTCGGCGCTGGTTCCCGGGTCGAACCCGGAAGACGAAAAACGCCGCTCTCCGCCCGGAGCTCATGACAAACGAAAAATTTTCTAAGTGCCAACGGCACTTGCGAGCGAATGTGTCCGCTCGGCGCTGGTTCCCGGGTCGGACCCGGAAGACGAAAAACGCCGGTCTCCGCCCGGAGCTCATGACAAACGAAAAATTTTCTAAGTGCCAACGGCACTAGCGAGCGAATGTGTCCGCTCGGCGCTGGTTCCCGGGTCGGACCCGGAAGACGAAAAACGCCGGTCCTCGCCTGGAGGTCCCAGCAAAATCGGCGAAAAAACGACTAAGTGTCAACTTTCGAAAAAACGACTAAGTGCCCACGGCTCTGCGGGGCTTGTGAGTCCGCCCCGCGCCGGTTCGGTGGTCGGCCTCAAAAAGCAAAAAATCAGCCTCTCTCCCTGGAGCTCACCTCGAGGTACCAGGGGGTGAGGTACCCGGGCTAAGGTGCAGTACCTTTTTTGGTCTTCAGGTGCGCCAGAGTACAATGAAATGGTCCCAGTAGTCAGTGTACTCATCGACTTTCCCCCCGTTTTCCAAAGCACCTCGTTTACGAGTATGGAGGAGATGGTGCTGGTCTCCCCACGGCGTCGGACACGCCGTCCTCGACAGCACAAGGTCGGATAGAAGACCTGGAAAGCGCCGTGGCACGCGCTGGAGGTGGGCACTTTGGCGAAAAAACGACTAAGTGTCAACTTTCGAAAAAACGACTAAGTGTCAACTTTCGAAAAAACGGCTAAGTGTCAACTTTCGAAAAAACGACTAAGTGTCACCTCTCTGAAAAAATGGCAAAGTGTCGCCTCTCTGAAATTTTTCTAAGTGCCCACGGCTCTGCGGGCTCGTGCATCCGAGCCGCGCCGGTTCTGCAACCGGCCTAGAATGACGAAAAATAACGGTCTCCTCCTGGAGCTCACAGCCAATTGTGGCGAAAAAGTGGCAAAGTGCCCACGGCCCTGCCGAGCTTTGGCGTCCGCTCAGCGCCGGTGCCGCAGTCGGCCTCGAATGACGAAAAATGACGGTCTCCTCCTGGAGCTCACAGCCAACTTGGCAAAAAGTTTCTAAGTGCCCACGGCCCTGCCGAGCTTTGGCGTCCGCCCAGCGCCGGTTCCGCAGTCGGCCTCGAATGACGAAAAATAACGGTCTCCTCCTGGAGCTCACAGCCAACTTGGCAAAAAGTTTCTAAGTGCCCACGGCCCTGCCGAGCTTTGGCGTCCGCTCAGCGCCGGTGCCGCAGTCGGCCTCGAATGACGAAAAATGACGGTCTCCTCCTGGAGCTCACAGCCAACTTGGCAAAAAGTTTCTAAGTGCCCACGGCCCTGCCGAGCTTTGGCGTCCGCCCAGCGCCGGTTCCGCAGTCGGCCTCGAATGACGAAAAATAACGGTCTCCTCCTGGAGCTCACAGCCAACTTGGCAAAAAGTTTCTAAGTGCCCACGGCCCTGCCGAGCTTTGGCGTCCGCTCAGCGCCGGTGCCGCAGTCGGCCTCGAATGACGAAAAATGACGGTCTCCTCCTGGAGCTCACAGCCAACTTGGCAAAAAGTTTCTAAGTGCCCACGGCCCTGCCGAGCTTTGGCGTCCGCCCAGCGCCGGTTCCGCAGTCGGCCTCGAATGACGAAAAATAACGGTCTCCTCCTGGAGCTCACAGCCAACTTGGCAAAAAGTTTCTAAGTGCCCACGGCCCTGCCGAGCTTTGGCGTCCGCCCAGCGCCGGTTCCGCAGTCGGCCTCGAATGACGAAAAATAACGGTCTCCTCCTGGAGCTCACAGCCAACTTGGCAAAAAGTTTCTAAGTGCCCACGGCCCTGCCGAGCTTTGGCGTCCGCCCAGCGCCGGTTCCGCAGTCGGCCTCGAATGACGAAAAATAACGGTCTCCTCCTGGAGCTCACAGCCAACTTGGCAAAAAGTTTCTAAGTGCCCACGGCCCTGCCGAGCTTTGGCGTCCGCTCAGCGCCGGTTCCGCAGTCGGCCTCGAATGACGAAAAATGACGGTCTCCTCCTGGAGCTCACAGCCAACTTGGCAAAAAGTTTCTAAGTGCCCACGGCCCTGCCGAGCTTTGGCGTCCGCCCAGCGCCGGTTCCGCAGTCGGCCTCGAATGACGAAAAATAACGGTCTCCTCCTGGAGCTCACAGCCAACTTGGCAAAAAGTTTCTAAGTGCCCACGGCCCTGCCGAGCTTTGGCGTCCGCCCAGCGCCGGTTCCGCAGTCGGCCTCGAATGACGAAAAATAACGGTCTCCTCCTGGAGCTCACAGCCAACTTGGCAAAAAGTTTCTAAGTGCCCACGGCCCTGCCGAGCTTTGGCGTCCGCTCAGCGCCGGTGCCGCAGTCGGCCTCGAATGACGAAAAATGACGGTCTCCTCCTGGAGCTCACAGCCAACTTGGCAAAAAGTTTCTAAGTGCCCACGGCCCTGCCGAGCTTTGGCATCCGCCCAGCGCCGGTTCCGCAGTCGGCCTCGAATGACGAAAAATAACGGTCTCCTCCTGGAGCTCACAGCCAACTTGGCAAAAAGTTTCTAAGTGCCCACGGCCCTGCCGAGCTTTGGCGTCCGCCCAGCGCCGGTTCCGCAGTCGGCCTCGAATGACGAAAAATAACGGTCTCCTCCTGGAGCTCACAGCCAACTTGGCAAAAAGTTTCTAAGTGCCCACGGCCCTGCCGAGCTTTGGCATCCGCCCAGCGCCGGTTCCGCAGTCGGCCTCGAATGACGAAAAATGACGGTCTCCTCCTGGAGCTCACAGCCAACTTGGCAAAAAGTTTCTAAGTGCCCACGGCCCTGCCGAGCTTTGGCGTCCGCCCAGCGCCGGTTCCGCAGTCGGCCTCGAATGACGAAAAATAACGGTCTCCTCCTGGAGCTCACAGCCAACTTGGCAAAAAGTTTCTAAGTGCCCACGGCCCTGCCGAGCTTTGGCGTCCGCTCAGCGCCGGTGCCGCAGTCGGCCTCGAATGACGAAAAATGACGGTCTCCTCCTGGAGCTCACAGCCAACTTGGCAAAAAGTTTCTAAGTGCCCACGGCCCTGCCGAGCTTTGGCGTCCGCCCAGCGCCGGTTCCGCAGTCGGCCTCGAATGACGAAAAATAACGGTCTCCTCCTGGAGCTCACAGCCAACTTGGCAAAAAGTTTCTAAGTGCCCACGGCCCTGCCGAGCTTTGGCGTCCGCCCAGCGCCGGTTCCGCAGTCGGCCTCGAATGACGAAAAATAACGGTCTCCTCCTGGAGCTCACAGCCAACTTGGCAAAAAGTTTCTAAGTGCCCACGGCCCTGCCGAGCTTTGGCGTCCGCCCAGCGCCGGTTCCGCAGTCGGCCTCGAATGACGAAAAATAACGGTCTCCTCCTGGAGCTCACAGCCAACTTGGCAAAAAGTTTCTAAGTGCCCACGGCCCTGCCGAGCTTTGGCGTCCGCTCAGCGCCGGTTCCGCAGTCGGCCTCGAATGACGAAAAATGACGGTCTCCTCCTGGAGCTCACAGCCAACTTGGCAAAAAGTTTCTAAGTGCCCACGGCCCTGCCGAGCTTTGGCGTCCGCCCAGCGCCGGTTCCGCAGTCGGCCTCGAATGACGAAAAATAACGGTCTCCTCCTGGAGCTCACAGCCAACTTGGCAAAAAGTTTCTAAGTGCCCACGGCCCTGCCGAGCTTTGGCGTCCGCCCAGCGCCGGTTCCGCAGTCGGCCTCGAATGACGAAAAATAACGGTCTCCTCCTGGAGCTCACAGCCAACTTGGCAAAAAGTTTCTAAGTGCCCACGGCCCTGCCGAGCTTTGGCGTCCGCTCAGCGCCGGTGCCGCAGTCGGCCTCGAATGACGAAAAATGACGGTCTCCTCCTGGAGCTCACAGCCAACTTGGCAAAAAGTTTCTAAGTGCCCACGGCCCTGCCGAGCTTTGGCATCCGCCCAGCGCCGGTTCCGCAGTCGGCCTCGAATGACGAAAAATAACGGTCTCCTCCTGGAGCTCACAGCCAACTTGGCAAAAAGTTTCTAAGTGCCCACGGCCCTGCCGAGCTTTGGCGTCCGCCCAGCGCCGGTTCCGCAGTCGGCCTCGAATGACGAAAAATAACGGTCTCCTCCTGGAGCTCACAGCCAACTTGGCAAAAAGTTTCTAAGTGCCCACGGCCCTGCCGAGCTTTGGCATCCGCCCAGCGCCGGTTCCGCAGTCGGCCTCGAATGACGAAAAATGACGGTCTCCTCCTGGAGCTCACAGCCAACTTGGCAAAAAGTTTCTAAGTGCCCACGGCCCTGCCGAGCTTTGGCGTCCGCCCAGCGCCGGTTCCGCAGTCGGCCTCGAATGACGAAAAATAACGGTCTCCTCCTGGAGCTCACAGCCAACTTGGCAAAAAGTTTCTAAGTGCCCACGGCCCTGCCGAGCTTTGGCGTCCGCTCAGCGCCGGTGCCGCAGTCGGCCTCGAATGACGAAAAATGACGGTCTCCTCCTGGAGCTCACAGCCAACTTGGCAAAAAGTTTCTAAGTGCCCACGGCCCTGCCGAGCTTTGGCGTCCGCCCAGCGCCGGTTCCGCAGTCGGCCTCGAATGACGAAAAATAACGGTCTCCTCCTGGAGCTCACAGCCAACTTGGCAAAAAGTTTCGAAGTGCCCACGGCCCTGCCGAGCTTTGGCGTCCGCCCAGCGCCGGTTCCGCAGTCGGCCTCGAATGACGAAAAATAACGGTCTCCTCCTGGAGCTCACAGCCAACTTGGCAAAAAGTTTCTAAGTGTCACATCTGTGAAAAAACGACTAAGTGTCAACTTTCGAAAAAACGGCTAAGTGTCAACTTTCGAAAAAACGGCAAAGTGTCACATCTCTGAAAAAACGGCTAAGTGTCGACTTTCGAAAAAACGGCTAAGTGTCAACTTTCGAAAAAACGGCAAAGTGTCACATCTCTGAAAAAACGGCTAAGTGTCACATCTCTGAAAAAACGGCTAAGTGTCACATCTCTGAAAAAACGGCTAAGTGTCGCCTCTCTGAAAAAACGGCAAAGTGTCAACTTTCGAAAAAACGACAGAGTGTCGCCTCTCTGAAAAAACGACTAAGTGTCGACTCTGAGAAAATGGCAAAGTGCCCACGGCTCTGCGGGCTCGTGCATCCGACCCGCGCCGGTTCCCCAGCCGGCCTGATATAAGGCAAAACCAGCCTCTCCGCCTGGAGCTCAGAGCCAACTTGGCGAATATTTTCTAAGTGCCCACGGCTCTGCGTGGCTACGGCGTCTGCCCAGCGCCGGTTCCTGGGTCGAACCCCGAGGACGAGGAATGCCGGTCTCCGCCTGGAGGTCCCAGCTTAATCGGCGAAAATTTTCTAAGTGCCCACGGCTCTGCCGGGCTCGTGCATCCGACCCGCGCCGGTTCCCCAGCCGGCCTGAAATAAGGCAAAACCAGGCTCTCCCCCTGGAGCTCAGAGCCAATTGTGGCGAAAAAACGACTAAGTGTCAACTTTCGAAAAAACGACTAAGTGTCAACTTTCCAAAAAAACGGCTAAGTGTCGACTTTCGAAAAAACGGCTAAGTGTCAACTTTCGAAAAAACGACTAAGTGTCGCCTCTGAAAAAACGACTAAGTGTCGCCTCTCTGAAAAAACGACTAAGTGCCCACGGCTCTGCGGGGCTTGTGAGTCCGCCCCGCGCCGGTTCGGCGGTCGGCCTCAAAAAGCGAAAAATCAGCCTCTCTCCCTGGAGCTCACCAAAAATTTGTCGAAATTTTTCTAAGTTCTCCTCGAGGTACCAGGGGGTGAGGTACCCGGGCTAAGGTGCAGTACCTTTTTTGGTCTTCAGGTGCGCCAGAGTACAATGAAATGGTCCCAGTAGTCAGTGTACTCATCGACTTTCCCCCCGTTTTCCAAAGCACCCCGTTTACGAATATGGAGGAGATGGTGCTGGTCTCCCCACGGCGTCGGACACGCCGTCCTCGACAGCACAAGGTCGGATAGAAGACCTGAAAAGCGCCGTGGCACGCGCTGGAGGTGTCACTGTGGCGAAAAAGTGACTAAGTGTCAACTTTCGAAAAAACGGCTAAGTGTCAACTTTCGAAAAAACGGCTAAGTGTCAACTTTCGAAAAAACGGCTAAGTGTCACCTCTCTGAAAAAACGGCAAAGTGTCAACTTTCGAAAAAACGACTAAGTGTCAACTTTCGAAAAAACGACTAAGTGTCACCTCTCTGAAAAAATGGCAAAGTGTCAACTGCGAATGTGGTGGTGCATGGAAGGAAGTGGAGGACGGCCGCCTCCTTAAACACAGGCCGGAGAGGAGCGTCAGGGCCAGGCTCCTCAAACATGGACCGAGTGTCGCCCTTAACACAGACCAAGGGGAGGACGGCCGCCTCCTTAAACACAGGCCGGAGAGGAGCGTCAGGGCCAGGCTCCTCAAACATGGACCGAGTGTCGCCCTTAACACAGACCAAGGGGAGGACGGCCGCCTCCTTAAACACAGGCCGGAGAGGAGCGTCAGGGCCAGGCTCCTCAAACATGGACCGAGTGTCGCCCTTAACACAGACCAAGGGGAGGACGGCCGCCTCCTTAAACACAGGCCGGAGAGGAGCGTCAGGGCCAGGCTCCTCAAACATGGACCGAGTGTCGCCCTTAACACAGACCAAGGGGAGGACGGCCGCCTCCTTAAACACAGGCCGGAGAGGAGCGTCAGGGCCAGGCTCCTCAAACATGGACCGAGTGTCGCCCTTAACACAGACCAAGGGGAGGACGGCCGCCTCCTTAAACACAGGCCGGAGAGGAGCGTCAGGGCCAGGCTCCTCAAACATGGACCGAGTGTCGCCCTTAACACAGACCAAGGGGAGGACGGCCGCCTCCTTAAACACAGGCCGGAGAGGAGCGTCAGGGCCAGGCTCCTCAAACATGGACCGAGTGTCGCCCTTAACACAGACCAAGGGGAGGACGGCCGCCTCCTTAAACACAGGCCGGAGAGGAGCGTCAGGGCCAGGCTCCTCAAACATGGACAGAGTGTCGCCCTTAACACAGACCAAGGGGAGGACGGCCGCCTCCTTAAACACAGGCCGGAGAGGAGCGTCAGGGCCAGGCTCCTCAAACATGGACCGAGTGTCGCCCTTAACACAGACCAAGGGGAGGACGGCCGCCTCCTTAAACACAGGCCGGAGAGGAGCGTCAGGGCCAGGCTCCTCAAACATGGACCGAGTGTCGCCCTTAACACAGACCAAGGGGAGGACGGCCGCCTCCTTAAACACAGGCCGGAGAGGAGCGTCAGGGCCAGGCTCCTCAAACATGGACCGAGTGTCGCCCTTAACACAGACCAAGGGGAGGACGGCCGCCTCCTTAAACACAGGCCGGAGAGGAGCGTCAGGGCCAGGCTCCTCAAACATGGACCGAGTGTCGCCCTTAACACAGACCAAGGGGAGGACGGCCGCCTCCTTAAACACAGGCCGGAGAGGAGCGTCAGGGCCAGGCTCCTCAAACATGGACAGAGTGTCGCCCTTAACACAGACCAAGGGGAGGACGGCCGCCTCCCTAAACACAGGCCGGAGAGGAGCGTCAGGGCCAGGCTCCTCAAACATGGACCGAGTGTCGCCCTTAACACAGACCAAGGGGAGGACGGCCGCCTCCTTAAACACAGGCCGGAGAGGAGCGTCAGGGCCAGGCTCCTCAAACATGGACCGAGTGTCGCCCTTAACACAGACCAAGGGGAGGACGGCCGCCTCCTTAAACACAGGCCGGAGAGGAGCGTCAGGGCCAGGCTCCTCAAACATGGACCGAGTGTCGCCCTTAACACAGACCAAGCGGAGGACGGCCGCCTCCCTAAATACAGGCCGAACCGGAGCGCGAGTGTCGCTCCTTAAACACGGACCGAGTGGAGGACGGCCGCCTCCTTAAACACAGGCCGAACAAAATGACACAAAGTGTCAACTGCGAATGTTGTCCATCCAAGGAAGGAGCGTGATGCCCGGCCGGCTCCTTAAACACAGGCCGAGAGTCGCCCCGGACGGTCCGCCTCGCGGCGCCCGTCTGCTCGGATAAAATGACACAAAGTGTCAACTACGAATGTTGTCCATCCAAGGAGGGAGCGTGATGCCCGGCCGGCTCCGAAAACACAGGCCGAGAGTCGCCCCGGACGGTCCGCCTCGCGGCGCCCGTCTGCTCGGATAAAATGACACAAAGTGTCAACTGCGAATGTTGTCCATCCAAGGAAGGAGCGTGATGCCCGGCCGGCTCCTTAAACACAGGCCGAGAGTCGCCCCGGACGGTCCGCCTCGCGGCGCCCGCCCGCTCGGATAAAATGACACAAAGTGTCAACTACGAATGTTGTCCATCCAAGGAAGGAGCGTGATGCCCGGCCGGCTCCTTAAACACAGGCCGAGAGTCGCCCCGGACGGTCGCCTCGCGGCGCCCGTCTGCTCGGATAAAATGACACAAAGTGTCAACTACGAATGTTGTCCATCCAAGGAGGGAGCGTGATGCCCGGCCGGCTCCGAAAACACAGGCCGAGAGTCGCCCCGGACGGTCCGCCTCGCGGCGCCCGTCTGCTCGGATAAAATGACACAAAGTGTCAACTGCGAATGTTGTCCATCCAAGGAAGGAGCGTGATGCCCGGCCGGCTCCTTAAACACAGGCCGAGAGTCGCCCCGGACGGTCCGCCTCGCGGCGCCCGTCTGCTCGGATAAAATGACACAAAGTGTCAACTACGAATGTTGTCCATCCAAGGAGGGAGCGTGATGCCCGGCCGGCTCCGAAAACACAGGCCGAGAGTCGCCCCGGACGGTCCGCCTCGCGGCGCCCGTCTGCTCGGATAAAATGACACAAAGTGTCAACTGCGAATGTTGTCCATCCAAGGAAGGAGCGTGATGCCCGGCCGGCTCCTTAAATACAGGCCGAGAGTCGCCCCGGACGGTCCGCCTCGCGGCGCCCGCCCGCTCGGATAAAATGACACAAAGTGTCAACTACGAATGTTGTCCATCCAAGGAAGGAGCGTGATGCCCGGCCGGCTCCTTAAACACAGGCCGAGAGTCGCCCCGGACGGTCGCCTCGCGGCGCCCGTCTGCTCGGATAAAATGACACAAAGTGTCAACTACGAATGTTGTCCATCCAAGGAGGGAGCGTGATGCCCGGCCGGCTCCGAAAACACAGGCCGAGAGTCGCCCCGGACGGTCCGCCTCGCGGCGCCCGTCTGCTCGGATAAAATGACACAAAGTGTCAACTGCGAATGTTGTCCATCCAAGGAAGGAGCGTGATGCCCGGCCGGCTCCTTAAACACAGGCCGAGAGTCGCCCCGGACGGTCGCCTCGCGGCGCCCGTCTGCTCGGATAAAATGACACAAAGTGTCAACTACGAATGTTGTCCATCCAAGGAGGGAGCGTGATGCCCGGCCGGCTCCGAAAACACAGGCCGAGAGTCGCCCCGGACGGTCCGCCTCGCGGCGCCCGTCTGCTCGGATAAAATGACACAAAGTGTCAACTGCGAATGTTGTCCATCCAAGGAAGGAGCGTGATGCCCGGCCGGCTCCTTAAACACAGGCCGAGAGTCGCCCCGGACGGTCCGCCTCGCGGCGCCCGTCTGCTCGGATAAAATGACACAAAGTGTCAACTACGAATGTTGTCCATCCAAGGAGGGAGCGTGATGCCCGGCCGGCTCCGAAAACACAGGCCGAGAGTCGCCCCGGACGGTCCGCCTCGCGGCGCCCGTCTGCTCGGATAAAATGACACAAAGTGTCAACTGCGAATGTTGTCCATCCAAGGAAGGAGCGTGATGCCCGGCCGGCTCCTTAAACACAGGCCGAGAGTCGCCCCGGACGGTCCGCCTCGCGGCGCCCGCCCGCTCGGATAAAATGACACAAAGTGTCAACTACGAATGTTGTCCATCCAAGGAGGGAGCGTGAGGCCCGGCCGGCTCCGAAAACACAGGCCGAGAGTCGCCCCGGACGGTCCGCCTCTCGAGGCGCCCGCCCGCTCGGATAAAATGACACAAAGTGTCAACTACGAATGTTGTCCATCCAAGGAGGGAGCGTGATGCCCGGCCGGCTCCGAAAACACAGGCCGAGAGTCGCCCCGGACGGTCCGCCTCGCGGCGCCCGTCTGCTCGGATAAAATGACACAAAGTGTCAACTACGAATGTTGTCCATCCAAGGAGGGAGCGTGAGGCCCGGCCGGCTCCGAAAACACAGGCCGAGAGTCGCCCCGGACGGTCCGCCTCTCGAGGCGCCCGCCCGCTCGGATAAAATGACACAAAGTGTCAACTACGAATGTTGTCCATCCAAGGAGGGAGCGTGATGCCCGGCCGGCTCCGAAAACACAGGCCGAGAGTCGCCCCGGACGGTCCGCCTCGCGGCGCCCGCCCGCTCGGATAAAATGACACAAAGTGTCAACTACGAATGTTGTCCATCCAAGGAGGGAGCGTGAGGCCCGGCCGGCTCCGAAAACACAGGCCGAGAGTCGCCCCGGACGGTCCGCCTCTCGAGGCGCCCGCCCGCTCGAATAAAATGACACAAAGTGTCAACTACGAATGTTGTCCATCCAAGGAGGGAGCGTGATGCCCGGCCGGCTCCGAAAACACAGGCCGAGAGTCGCCCCGGACGGTCCGCCTCGCGGCGCCCGCCCGCTCGGATAAAATGACACAAAGTGTCAACTACGAATGTTGTCCATCCAAGGAGGGAGCGTGAGGCCCGGCCGGCTCCGAAAACACAGGCCGAGAGTCGCCCCGGACGGTCCGCCTCTCGAGGCGCCCGCCCGCTCGGATAAAATGACACAAAGTGTCAACTACGAATGTTGTCCATCCAAGGAGGGAGCGTGATGCCCGGCCGGCTCCGAAAACACAGGCCGAGATTCGACCCCGGACGGGCCGTCTTCTCCCGGCGCCCGCCCGCGTACGCCCCCCATCCCCGGTCGCCCGTCTGCTCCCGGCGGGCCTCCGAGTACCCCCTCACCCAACTGACCGACTGGCACTCATGACCCGCCTTGGTAGGGCCCCCATCGGCCTCGGCTCGTCCGACGTCGGGTGGACGGTTCCTACCCACTGCGGGTCGCACTCTAGCGCCCCGGCCGCCGCGTGAGCGTGCGCTCCCCGCGCCGCCCCGCAGGCCCCGGCGCGACCGTACTGCGGCGAGACCGAGACGACCCGGTTTGGCATCCATCCCACCTAGCCACGATCCACGGAGGCCGAGCGAGCGGCTGAGTGTCGGGCGCCGCGCGTGCGAGCGTCCGCCGGCCGCGCCGGTCCTTCCGCGAATGTCGTTTCTCAAACCCTCCGGCTTGATAGCGGCGGCACCACGGGAAGCCGTCCACACACACCGTCCGACCTCTATCCGAAAAGCCTTCCCGACCAACCGCGGTCGCGGGGGCGTCTGTCGCTCCGCATCGGGGGGGCGTATGGCTTCCGCGCTACGCGCTGCGGGCTCGGGGGGGCCGCAACGGCTGAGTCTGACTCGGCCGGGGCGCAGCTTCCCTCCCGGCAGTCAGCAATAGTGCCGATCGCGCCTGCCACCAGCCCCCTCCCCGACGGGTTCGTCGGCGCCGGCTGGCCGCCGTCCGCCTTCGTTCCCCGAGGGTTCCCAACCAGCGCCGATCCAACTCCGCATCCTGGCCGCACGCAGTGCGTGCCTCGCGCGGGTAAGTCGCCGGCGCAGCGCCGCAGCTCCCGACCCCCGCGTACGGGAATAGTTGAGGGCCTCAGCGGGCCGCACCGACCGAGTCCGACTCGGGCCGGGGCGCAGATTCCCGCTTGGGTGACCGAACGTTCTCTGCTCGGGCCGGAGGGCCGACGCCCGTCCCCCCCCGTCGTCCCCCACGGACCGCCTCCGAGGCCACTTCGCACGGCTCATCCTCGGCTCCCTACCAATGCTTAATCGATGGGGCCGCCCGGCCGGATTCGCGCCACCCTGTCCACCGCGAGTCTCCCCAGACTAACCCGAGTTACCGCCCAGCTCGCCTAACCTTGCACTCGCTCTGCCAAACGGTCGTGTAGTCGGCGGGCCGTCCTACGGGTCGCCCTCCCTCCCCAAACGCGCGGCGGGATAGCGGCAAGGCGGCGGCGGCGGCCAGCGGCGTCGGGGCGCTCGCACCGGAGAAGAGGCGTCTTACGAGGCCGGGCGCAGCTCCCTCTCGTTTACTTGCTGAGTAGCGGCGCTCGAAGGTTCCGCGGCGAGCGCGGCTCATCCCATTGAA
>NW_028232063.1:190000-210000 GCF_054491065.1 Syngnathus leptorhynchus
AACCCCGACCGCCACCGAGGCACCCGCCGAAGGCGGGTGCCGAGTTCACCGGCCCCAAGCGACAACCGGTCACCGAGGCACCCGCCGAAGGCGGGTGCCGAGTTCACCGGCCCCAAGCGACAACCGGTCACCGAGGCACCCGCCGAAGGCGGGTGCCGAGTTCACTGGCCCCAAGCGACAACCGGTCACCGAGGCACCCGCCGAAGGCGGGTGCCGAGTTCACTGGCCCCAAGCGACGGCGGTCACCGAGGCACCCGCCGGAGGCGGGTGCCGAGTTCACCGGCCCCGAGCACCAGCGGTCAGCCACGGAGGGTGCTGGATCATCCATACTTCCATAGCTCCAGAGCTCCATAGCCCCGGAGCTCCATAGCCCCGGAGCTCCATAGCCCCGGAGCTCCATAGCTCCATAGCCCCGGAGCTCCATAGCCCCGGAGCTCCATAGCCCCGGAGCTCCATAGCTCCATAGCCCCGGAGCTCCATAGCCCCGGAGCTCCATAGCCCCGGAGCTCCATAGCTCCATAGCCCCGGAGCTCCATAGCCCCGGAGCTCCATAGCCCCGGAGCTCCATAGCTCCATAGCCCCGGAGCTCCATAGCCCCGGAGCTCCATAGCCCCGGAGCTCCATAGCTCCATAGCCCCGGAGCTCCATAGCCCCGGAGCTCCATAGCCCCGGAGCTCCATAGCCCCGGAGCTCCATAGCTCCATACTTCCATAGCCCCATACTTCCATAGCTCCATAGCTCCATAGCTCCATACTTCCATAGCTCCAGCCGCGGAGGGTGCTGGCTGGTGGCTCCATAGCTCCATACTTCCATACTTGCAGCCACGGAGTTGGCTAAAATTGCACTAAGTGCGAAAGCCCATTCATTTACAACGGCGTGTCCGCCAGGCGGCGACATTTCCCCGTTACCGGTGGCTGCGCGGCGGGTGAGTGACAGAGCTTATCCGAGCGGCTGGAACTCTGCGCCGGCGTGGTCGAGCGTGAGGCCTCGGCCCTTTGGCTGCCTGGTACCTAAAACACTTCCATTGATCCAGCCACGGAGGGTGCTGGCTGGTGGCTCCATACCTCCAGAGCTCCATACCTCCAGAGCTCCAGAGCTCCATAGCACCAGAGCTCCATAGCTCCATAGCACCAGAGCTCCATAGCTCCATAGCACCAGAGCTCCATAGCTCCATAGCACCAGAGCTCCATAGCTCCATAGCACCAGAGCTCCATAGCTCCATAGCACCAGAGCTCCATAGCACCAGAGCTCCATAGCTCCATAGCACCAGAGCTCCATAGCTCCATAGCACCAGCTCCATAGCTCCATAGCACCAGAGCTCCATAGCTCCATACCTCCAGAGCTCCATAGCTCCATACTTCCAGAGCTCCATAGCTCCATAGCACCAGAGCTCCATAGCTCCAGAGCTCCATAGCTCCAGCCTGGGTGGCTGGTGGCTCCATAGCTCCATACTTCCATAGCTCTAAGTCAGAGAGTTGGCGAAAATTGCACTAAGTGCGAAAGCCCATTCATTTACAACGGCGTGTCCACAAGGCGGCGACATTTCCCCGTTACCGGTGGCTGCGCGGCGGGAGAGTGACAGAGCTCATCCGAGCGGCTGGAACTCTGCGCCGGCGTGGTCGAGCGTGAGGCCTCGGCACTTTGGCCGCCTGGTACCTAAACACTTCCATTGATCCAGCCACGGAGGGTGCTGGCTGGTGGCTCCATACCTCCATAGCTCCATACCTCCAGAGCTCCAGAGCTCCATAGCACCAGAGCTCCATAGCTCCATAGCACCAGAGCTCCATAGCACCAGAGCTCCATAGCTCCATAGCACCAGAGCTCCATAGCTCCATAGCACCAGAGCTCCATAGCTCCATAGCACCAGAGCTCCATAGCACCAGAGCTCCATAGCTCCATAGCACCAGAGCTCCATAGCTCCATAGCACCAGCTCCATAGCTCCATAGCACCAGAGCTCCATAGCTCCATAGCACCAGAGCTCCATAGCTCCATAGCACCAGAGCTCCATAGCTCCATAGCACCAGAGCTCCATAGCTCCATAGCACCAGAGCTCCATAGCTCCATAGCTCCAGGGCTCCATAGCTCCAGGGCTCCAGGGCTCCATAGCTCCAGGGCTCCATAGCTCCAGGGCTCCAGGGCTCCATAGCTCCATACCTCCAGAGCTCCATAGCTCCATACTTCCAGAGCTCCATAGCTCCATAGCACCAGAGCTCCAGAGCTCCATAGCTCCATAGCACCAGAGCTCCATAGCACCAGAGCTCCATAGCTCCAGCCTGGGTGGCTGGTGGCTCCATAGCTCCATACTTCCATAGCTCCAGTCAGAGAGTTGGCGAAAATTGCACTAAGTGCGAAAGCCCATTCATTTACAAGGGCGTGTCCACAAGGCGGCGACATTTCCCCGTTACCGGTGGCTGCGCGGCAGGAGAGTGACAGAGCTTATCCGAGCGGCTGGAACTCTGCGCCGGCGTGGTCGAACGGCTGGCCTCGGTAGTTGAGGTACCAGGGGTGGGCCGGGGAGCTCCAGGCGGGTCTTGTGAGAGAGTGAAGCCGAGCGGCTGGAACTCTGGGCCGGCCTGGTCGAGCGGCTGGCCTCGGTAGTTGAGGTACCAGGGGCGGGCTGGGGAGCTCCAGGCGGGGCTTGTGAGAGAGTGAAGCCGAGCGGCTGGAACTCTGGGCCGGCGTGGTTGAGCCACGGAGGGTGCTGGCTGGTGGCTCCATAGCTCCATAGCTCCATAGCTCCATACTTCCATAGCTCCATACTTCCATAGCTCCAGACTTCCATAGCTCCATAGCTCCATAGCTCCATAGCTCCATAGCACCAGAGCTCCAGAGCTCCATAGCACCAGAGCTCCAGAGCTCCATAGCTCCATAGCTCCATAGCCCCAGAGCTCCATAGCTCCATAGCTCCATAGCTCCAGAGCTCCATACTTCCATAGCTCCAGAGCTCCAGCCTGTCTGGTGGCTCCATAGCTCCATAGCTCCATACTTGCAGCCACGGAGCTGGCGAAAATTGCACTAAGTGCGAAAGCCCATTCATTTACAACGGCGTGTCCACAAGGCGGCGACATTTCCCCGTTACCGGTGGCTGCTTAGCGGGAGAGTGACAGAGCTTATCCGAGCGGCTGGAACTCTGGGCCGGCCTGGTCGAGCGGCTGGCCTCGGTAGTTGAGGTACCAGGGGCGGGCTGGGGAGCTCCAGGCGGGGCTTGTGAGAGAGTGAAGCCGAGCGGCTGGAACTCTGGGCCGGCGTGGTTGAGCCACGGAGGGTGCTGGCTGGTGGCTCCATAGCTCCATAGCTCCATAGCTCCATAGCTCCATACTTCCATAGCTCCATACTTCCATAGCTCCAGACTTCCATAGCTCCATAGCTCCATAGCTCCATAGCTCCATAGCTCCATAGCACCAGAGCTCCAGAGCTCCATAGCACCAGAGCTCCAGAGCTCCATAGCTCCATAGCTCCATAGCCCCAGAGCTCCATAGCTCCATAGCTCCATAGCTCCAGAGCTCCATACTTCCATAGCTCCAGAGCTCCAGCCTGTCTGGTGGCTCCATAGCTCCATAGCTCCATACTTGCAGCCACGGAGCTGGCGAAAATTGCACTAAGTGCGAAAGCCCATTCATTTACAACGGCGTGTCCACAAGGCGGCGACATTTCCCCGTTACCGGTGGCTGCTTAGCGGGAGAGTGACAGAGCTTATCCGAGCGGCTGGAACTCTGGGCCGGCCTGGTCGAGCGGCTGGCCTCGGTAGTTGAGGTACCAGGGGCGGGCTGGGGAGCTCCAGGCGGGGCTTGTGAGAGAGTGTAGCCGAGCGGCTGGAACTCTGGGCCGGCGTGGTTGAGCAGCATGCCCGCGGAGGTGGCTCTTCCATAGGCACGGAGGGTGCTGGAGCTCCACACTTCCCTAGGCACGGAGGGTGCTGGAGCTCCACACTTCCATAGGCACGGAGGGTGCTGGAGCTCCACACTTCCATAGGCAGGGAGGGTGCTGGAGCTCCACACTTCCATAGGCAGGGAGGGTGCTGGAGCTCCACACTTCCATAGGCAGGGAGGGTGCTGGAGCTCCACACTTCCATAGGCAGGGAGGGTGCTGGAGCTCCACACTTCCATAGGCAGGGAGGGTGCTGGAGCTCCACACTTCCATAGGCAGGGAGGGTGCTGGAGCTCCACACTTCCATAGGCAGGGAGGGTGCTGGAGCTCCACACTTCCATAGGCAGGGAGGGTGCTGGAGCTCCACACTTCCATAGGCAGGGAGGGTGCTGGAGCTCCACACTTCCATAGGCAGGGAGGGTGCTGGAGCTCCACACTTCCATAGGCAGGGAGGGTGCTGGAGCTCCACACTTCCATAGGCAGGGAGGGTGCTGGAGCTCCACACTTCCATAGGCAGGGAGGGTGCTGGAGCTCCACACTTCCATAGGCAGGGAGGGTGCTGGAGCTCCACACTTCCATAGGCAGGGAGGGTGCTGGAGCTCCACACTTCCATAGGCAGGGAGGGTGCTGGAGCTCCACACTTCCATAGGCAGGGAGGGTGCTGGAGCTCCACACTTCCATAGGCAGGGAGGGTGCTGGAGCTCCACACTTCCATAGGCAGGGAGGGTGCTGGAGCTCCACACTTCCATAGGCAGGGAGGGTGCTGGAGCTCCACACTTCCATAGGCAGGGAGGGTGCTGGAGCTCCACACTTCCATAGGCAGGGAGGGTGCTGGAGCTCCACACTTCCATAGGCAGGGAGGGTGCTGGAGCTCCACACTTCCATAGGCAGGGAGGGTGCTGGAGCTCCACACTTCCATAGGCAGGGAGGGTGCTGGAGCTCCACACTTCCATAGGCAGGGAGGGTGCTGGAGCTCCACACTTCCATAGGCAGGGAGGGTGCTGGAGCTCCACACTTCCATAGGCAGGGAGGGTGCTGGAGCTCCACACTTCCATAGGCAGGGAGGGTGCTGGAGCTCCACACTTCCATAGGCAGGGAGGGTGCTGGAGCTCCACACTTCCATAGGCAGGGAGGGTGCTGGAGCTCCACACTTCCATAGGCAGGGAGGGTGCTGGAGCTCCACACTTCCATAGGCAGGGAGGGTGCTGGAGCTCCACACTTCCATAGGCAGGGAGGGTGCTGGAGCTCCACACTTCCATAGGCAGGGAGGGTGCTGGAGCTCCACACTTCCATAGGCAGGGAGGGTGCTGGAGCTCCACACTTCCATAGGCAGGGAGGGTGCTGGAGCTCCACACTTCCATAGGCAGGGAGGGTGCTGGAGCTCCACACTTCCATAGGCAGGGAGGGTGCTGGAGCTCCACACTTCCATAGGCAGGGAGGGTGCTGGAGCTCCACACTTCCATAGGCAGGGAGGGTGCTGGAGCTCCACACTTCCATAGGCAGGGAGGGTGCTGGAGCTCCACACTTCCATAGGCAGGGAGGGTGCTGGAGCTCCACACTTCCATAGGCAGGGAGGGTGCTGGAGCTCCACACTTCCATAGGCAGGGAGGGTGCTGGAGCTCCACACTTCCATAGGCAGGGAGGGTGCTGGAGCTCCACACTTCCATAGGCAGGGAGGGTGCTGGAGCTCCACACTTCCATAGGCAGGGAGGGTGCTGGAGCTCCACACTTCCATAGGCAGGGAGGGTGCTGGAGCTCCACACTTCCATAGGCAGGGAGGGTGCTGGAGCTCCACACTTCCATAGGCAGGGAGGGTGCTGGAGCTCCACACTTCCATAGGCAGGGAGGGTGCTGGAGCTCCACACTTCCATAGGCAGGGAGGGTGCTGGAGCTCCACACTTCCATAGGCAGGGAGGGTGCTGGAGCTCCACACTTCCATAGGCAGGGAGGGTGCTGGAGCTCCACACTTCCATAGGCAGGGAGGGTGCTGGAGCTCCACACTTCCATAGGCAGGGAGGGTGCTGGAGCTCCACACTTCCATAGGCAGGGAGGGTGCTGGAGCTCCACACTTCCATAGGCAGGGAGGGTGCTGGAGCTCCACACTTCCATAGGCAGGGAGGGTGCTGGAGCTCCACACTTCCATAGGCAGGGAGGGTGCTGGAGCTCCACACTTCCATAGGCAGGGAGGGTGCTGGAGCTCCACACTTCCATAGGCAGGGAGGGTGCTGGAGCTCCACACTTCCATAGGCAGGGAGGGTGCTGGAGCTCCACACTTCCATAGGCAGGGAGGGTGCTGGAGCTCCACACTTCCATAGGCAGGGAGGGTGCTGGAGCTCCACACTTCCATAGGCAGGGAGGGTGCTGGAGCTCCACACTTCCATAGGCAGGGAGGGTGCTGGAGCTCCACACTTCCATAGGCAGGGAGGGTGCTGGAGCTCCACACTTCCATAGGCAGGGAGGGTGCTGGAGCTCCACACTTCCATAGGCAGGGAGGGTGCTGGAGCTCCACACTTCCATAGGCAGGGAGGGTGCTGGAGCTCCACACTTCCATAGGCAGGGAGGGTGCTGGAGCTCCACACTTCCATAGGCAGGGAGGGTGCTGGAGCTCCACACTTCCATAGGCAGGGAGGGTGCTGGAGCTCCACACTTCCATAGGCAGGGAGGGTGCTGGAGCTCCACACTTCCATAGGCAGGGAGGGTGCTGGAGCTCCACACTTCCATAGGCAGGGAGGGTGCTGGAGCTCCACACTTCCATAGGCAGGGAGGGTGCTGGAGCTCCACACTTCCATAGGCAGGGAGGGTGCTGGAGCTCCACACTTCCATAGGCAGGGAGGGTGCTGGAGCTCCACACTTCCATAGGCAGGGAGGGTGCTGGAGCTCCACACTTCCATAGGCAGGGAGGGTGCTGGAGCTCCACACTTCCATAGGCAGGGAGGGTGCTGGAGCTCCACACTTCCATAGGCAGGGAGGGTGCTGGAGCTCCACACTTCCATAGGCAGGGAGGGTGCTGGAGCTCCACACTTCCATAGGCAGGGAGGGTGCTGGAGCTCCACACTTCCATAGGCAGGGAGGGTGCTGGAGCTCCACACTTCCATAGGCAGGGAGGGTGCTGGAGCTCCACACTTCCATAGGCAGGGAGGGTGCTGGAGCTCCACACTTCCATAGGCAGGGAGGGTGCTGGAGCTCCACACTTCCATAGGCAGGGAGGGTGCTGGAGCTCCACACTTCCATAGGCAGGGAGGGTGCTGGAGCTCCACACTTCCATAGGCAGGGAGGGTGCTGGAGCTCCACACTTCCATAGGCAGGGAGGGTGCTGGAGCTCCACACTTCCATAGGCAGGGAGGGTGCTGGAGCTCCACACTTCCATAGGCAGGGAGGGTGCTGGAGCTCCACACTTCCATAGGCAGGGAGGGTGCTGGAGCTCCACACTTCCATAGGCAGGGAGGGTGCTGGAGCTCCACACTTCCATAGGCAGGGAGGGTGCTGGAGCTCCACACTTCCATAGGCAGGGAGGGTGCTGGAGCTCCACACTTCCATAGGCAGGGAGGGTGCTGGAGCTCCACACTTCCATAGGCAGGGAGGGTGCTGGAGCTCCACACTTCCATAGGCAGGGAGGGTGCTGGAGCTCCACACTTCCATAGGCAGGGAGGGTGCTGGAGCTCCACACTTCCATAGGCAGGGAGGGTGCTGGAGCTCCACACTTCCATAGGCAGGGAGGGTGCTGGAGCTCCACACTTCCATAGGCAGGGAGGGTGCTGGAGCTCCACACTTCCATAGGCAGGGAGGGTGCTGGAGCTCCACACTTCCATAGGCAGGGAGGGTGCTGGAGCTCCACACTTCCATAGGCAGGGAGGGTGCTGGAGCTCCACACTTCCATAGGCAGGGAGGGTGCTGGAGCTCCACACTTCCATAGGCAGGGAGGGTGCTGGAGCTCCACACTTCCCTAGGCAGGGAGGGTGCTGGAGCTCCACACTTCCATAGGCAGGGAGGGTGCTGGAGCTCCACACTTCCATAGGCAGGGAGGGTGCTGGAGCTCCACACTTCCATAGGCAGGGAGGGTGCTGGAGCTCCACACTTCCATAGGCAGGGAGGGTGCTGGAGCTCCACACTTCCATAGGCAGGGAGGGGGCTGGAGCTCCACATCCACACTTCCAGCCACTGCATGCTGGCACTTCCACCTTGCTTGCTAAGTCGGCGTGATCTTGCCCAAAAAGTCCCTCCTCACCTCCAGCTGGAAGTGGAAAAAAATCCTCCACCTGCTTGGCCGAGGTTCTGGAAGCCAGCAGCTCGCAGAATGTTGCCAAAGTTTCACTGGAAGGAAAAGAAAAGAGAAGACCGAGTGCGCATTTCACCTACCGCCGAATGTCCACAAGAGGGAAGTGTCACTCCGTCGCAGAATCTGCGCCGACGCACTCGGCACCCTTCGAATTTATGGTGCCGGTGCGGGTGTTCTGGGTGCAAAAAGGCCGCCCAAGTGGTAGAAAAAAATCAGACTTCGTCTCTTAGGTCGAAATTAATGCCAAGTTTTGAAATGCGCTGGCAGGGGTGGACCAGGGCCCGTTAGAAGTGCTTAGCCGAGGTCCTGGAAGCCTAACCCGGCGTGATCTTGTGCAAAAAGCCGCTGCTGAGCTCCAGCTGGAAGTGTAAAAAGAACCGGGCTGGATCAAAAAAAGAACCGGGCGGCCCGTTAAAATTGCTTAGCCGAGGTCCTGGAACCCTAACCCGGCGTGATCTTGTGCAAAAAGCCGCTGCTGAGCTCCAGCTGGAAGTGGAAAAAGAACCGGGCTGGTTCAAAAAAAGAACCGGGCGACCCGTTAGAAGTGCTTAGCCGAGGTCCTGGAAGCCTAACCCGGCGTGATCTTGTGCAAAAAGCCGCTGCTGAGCTCCAGCTGGAAGTGGAAAAAGAACCGGGCTGGATCAAAAAAGAACCGGGCGACCCGTTAAAATTGCTTAGCCGAGGTCCTGGAAGCCTAACACGGCGTGATCTTGTGCAAAAAGCCGCTCCCGAGCTCCAGCTGGAAGTGTAAAAAGAACCAGGCTGGATAAAAAAAAAGAACCGGGCTGGATCAAAAAAAGAACCGGGCGACCCGTTAAAATTGCTTAGCCGAGGTCCTGGAAGCCTAACACGGCGTGATCTTGTGCAAAAAGCCGCTCCCGAGCTCCAGCTGGAAGTGTAAAAAGAACCGGGCTGGATAAAAAAAGAACCGGGCTGGATCAAAAAAGAACCGGGCGACCAATTAAAATTGCTGAGCCGAGGTCCTGGAAGCCTAACACGGCGTGATCTTGTGCAAAAAGCCGCTCCCGAGCTCCAGCTGGAAGTGTAAAAAGAACCGGGCTGGATAAAAAAAGAACCGGGCTGGATCAAAAAAGAACCGGGCGACCCGTTAAAATTGCTTAGCCGAGGTCCTGGAAGCCTAACCCGGCGTGATCTTGTGCAAAAAGCCGCTCCCGAGCTCCAGCTGGAAGTGTAAAAAGAACCGGGCTGGATAAAAAAAAGAACCGGGCTGGATCAAAAAAGAACCGGGCGACCCGTTAAAATTGCTTAGCCGAGGTCCTGGAAGCCTAACACGGCGTGATCTTGTGCAAAAAGCCGCTCCCGAGCTCCAGCTGGAAGTGTAAAAAGAACCGGGCTGGATAAAAAAAAGAACCGGGCTGGATCAAAAAAGAACCGGGCGACCCGTTAAAATTGCTTAGCCGAGGTCCTGGAAGCCTAACACGGCGTGATCTTGTGCAAAAAGCCGCTCCCGAGCTCCAGCTGGAAGTGTAAAAAGAACCGGGCTGGATAAAAAAAGAACCGGGCTGGATCAAAAAAGAACCGGGCGACCCGTTAAAATTGCTGAGCCGAGGTCCTGGAAGCCTAACACGGCGTGATCTTGTGCAAAAAGCCGCTCCCGAGCTCCAGCTGGAAGTGTAAAAAGAACCGGGCTGGATAAAAAAAGAACCGGGCTGGATCAAAAAAAGAACCGGGCGACCCGTTAAAATTGCTTAGCCGAGGTCCTGGAAGCCTAACACGGCGTGTTCTTGTGCAAAAAGCCGCTCCCGAGCTCCAGCTGGAAGTGTAAAAAGAACCGGGCTGGATAAAAAAAGAACCGGGCTGGATCAAAAAAGAACCGGGCGACCCGTTAAAATTGCTTAGCCGAGGTCCTGGAAGCCTAACCCGGCGTGATCTTGTGCAAAAAGCCGCTCCCGAGCTCCAGCTGGAAGTGTAAAAAGAACCGGGCTGGATAAAAAAAAGAACCGGGCTGGATCAAAAAAGAACCGGGCGACCCGTTAAAATTGCTTAGCCGAGGTCCTGGAAGCCTAACACGGCGTGATCTTGTGCAAAAAGCCGCTCCCGAGCTCCAGCTGGAAGTGTAAAAAGAACCGGGCTGGATAAAAAAAGAACCGGGCTGGATCAAAAAAGAACCGGGCGACCCGTTAAAATTGCTGAGCCGAGGTCCTGGAAGCCTAACACGGCGTGATCTTGTGCAAAAAGCCGCTCCCGAGCTCCAGCTGGAAGTGTAAAAAGAACCGGGCTGGATAAAAAAAGAACCGGGCTGGATCAAAAAAAGAACCGGGCGACCCGTTAAAATTGCTTAGCCGAGGTCCTGGAAGCCTAACACGGCGTGTTCTTGTGCAAAAAGCCGCTCCCGAGCTCCAGCTGGAAGTGTAAAAAGAACCGGGCTGGATAAAAAAAGAACCGGGCTGGATCAAAAAAGAACCGGGCGACCCGTTAAAATTGCTTAGCCGAGGTCCTGGAAGCCTAACCCGGCGTGATCTTGTGCAAAAAGCCGCTCCCGAGCTCCAGCTGGAAGTGTAAAAAGAACCGGGCTGGATAAAAAAAAGAACCGGGCTGGATCAAAAAAGAACCGGGCGACCCGTTAAAATTGCTTAGCCGAGGTCCTGGAAGCCTAACACGGCGTGATCTTGTGCAAAAAGCCGCTCCCGAGCTCCAGCTGGAAGTGTAAAAAGAACCGGGCTGGATAAAAAAAAGAACCGGGCTGGATCAAAAAAGAACCGGGCGACCCGTTAAAATTGCTTAGCCGAGGTCCTGGAAGCCTAACACGGCGTGATCTTGTGCAAAAAGCCGCTCCCGAGCTCCAGCTGGAAGTGTAAAAAGAACCGGGCTGGATAAAAAAAGAACCGGGCTGGATCAAAAAAGAACCGGGCGACCCGTTAAAATTGCTTAGCCGAGGTCCTGGAAGCCTAACACGGCGTGATCTTGTGCAAAAAGCCGCTCCCGAGCTCCAGCTGGAAGTGTAAAAAGAACCAGGCTGGATAAAAAAAAGAACCGGGCTGGATCAAAAAAGAACCGGGCGACCCGTTAAAATTGCTTAGCCGAGGTCCTGGAAGCCTAACCCGGCGTGATCTTGTGCAAAAAGCCGCTCCCGAGCTCCAGCTGGAAGTTTAAAAAGAACCGGGCTGGATCAAAAAAAGAACCGGGCTGGTTCAAAAAAGAACCGGGCGACCCGTTAAAATTGCTTAGCCGAGGTCCTGGAAGCCTAACACGGCGTGATCTTGTGCAAAAAGCCGCTCCCGAGCTCCAGCTGGAAGTGTAAAAAGAACCAGGCTGGATAAAAAAAAGAACCGGGCTGGATCAAAAAAGAACCGGGCGACCCGTTAAAATTGCTTAGCCGAGGTCCTGGAAGCCTAACACGGCGTGTTCTTGTGCAAAAAGCCGCTCCCGAGCTCCAGCTGGAAGTGTAAAAAGAACCGGGCTGGATAAAAAAAGAACCGGGCTGGATAAAAAAAAGAACCGGGCGACCCGTTAAAATTGCTTAGCCGAGGTCCTGGAAGCCTAACACGGCGTGTTCTTGTGCAAAAAGCCGCTCCCGAGCTCCAGCTGGAAGTGTAAAAAGAACCGGGCTGGATAAAAAAAGAACCGGGCTGGATAAAAAAAAAGAACCGGGCGACCCGTTAAAATTGCTTAGCCGAGGTCCTGGAAGCCTAACACGGCGTGTTCTTGTGCAAAAAGCCGCTCCCGAGCTCCAGCTGGAAGTGTAAAAAGAACCGGGCTGGATAAAAAAAAGAACCGGGCTGGATCAAAAAAGAACCGGGCGACCCGTTAAAATTGCTTAGCCGAGGTCCTGGAAGCCTAACCCGGCGTGATCTTGCCCGAAATTCGGCCTCTATACTTCCATTTTAGGTACCAGGCGCTCATAGTGTGTTGGTCCCACTAGTCAGTGTACTGGTCCCACTCGCTAGTGTACTGGTCCCCCTAGTCAGTGTACTCATCCAGTTACCCCCCGTTTTCCAAAACACCATCGGCACGTATAAGGGGGGGACTCCTGAGAGAGATGAGGTATATGCCAGCGCAACACCAATCCGCTCCGCGCTGGTTCCCATGTCGGCTACGGATGAATAAAACCAGCCTGTCCCCCCTGGAGCTCACGAGACACGGAATTTTTTCTAAGTGCCAACGGCTCTTCCGAGCAAACGTGTCCGCTCCGGCTGGTTCCCCCGTCGGCCTCGAATGACGAAAAATGCCGGTCTCCGCCCGGAGCTCATGACAAACGAAAAATTTTCTAAGTGCCAACGGCACTAGCGAGCGAATGTGTCCGCTCGGCGCTGGTTCCCGGGTCGAACCCGGAAGACGAAAAACGCCGGTCTCCGCCCGGAGCTCATGACAAACGAAAAATTTTCTAAGTGCCAACGGCACTAGCGAGCGAATGTGTCCGCTCGGCGCTGGTTCCCGGGTCGAACCCGGAAGACGAAAAACGCCGCTCTCCGCCCGGAGCTCATGACAAACGAAAAATTTTCTAAGTGCCAACGGCACTAGCGAGCGAATGTGTCCGCTCGGCGCTGGTTCCCGGGTCGAACCCGGAAGACGAAAAACGCCGCTCTCCGCCCGGAGCTCATGACAAACGAAAAATTTTCTAAGTGCCAACGGCACTAGCGAGCGAATGTGTCCGCTCGGCGCTGGTTCCCGGGTCGAACCCGGAAGACGAAAAACGCCGGTCTCCGCCCGGAGCTCATGACAAACGAAAAATTTTCTAAGTGCCAACGGCACTAGCGAGCGAATGTGTCCGCTCGGCGCTGGTTCCCGGGTCGAACCCGGAAGACGAAAAACGCCGGTCTCCGCCCGGAGCTCATGACAAACGAAAAATTTTCTAAGTGCCAACGGCACTAGCGAGCGAATGTGTCCGCTCGGCGCTGGTTCCCGGGTCGGACCCGGAAGACGAAAAACGCCGGTCTCCGCCCGGAGCTCATGACAAACGAAATATTTTCTAAGTGCCAACGGCACTAGCGAGCGAATGTGTCCGCTCGGCGCTGGTTCCCGGGTCGAACCCGGAAGACGAAAAACGCCGGTCTCCGCCCGGAGCTCATGACAAACGAAATATTTTCTAAGTGCCAACGGCACTAGCGAGCGAATGTGTCCGCTCGGCGCTGGTTCCCGGGTCGAACCCGGAAGACGAAAAACGCCGGTCTCCGCCCGGAGCTCATGACAAACGAAAAATTTTCTAAGTGCCAACGGCACTAGCGAGCGAATGTGTCCGCTCGGCGCTGGTTCCCGGGTCGGACCCGGAAGACGAAAAACGCCGGTCTCCGCCCGGAGCTCATGACAAACGAAATATTTTCTAAGTGCCAACGGCACTAGCGAGCGAATGTGTCCGCTCGGCGCTGGTTCCCGGGTCGAACCCGGAAGACGAAAAACGCCGGTCTCCGCCCGGAGCTCATGACAAACGAAAAATTTTCTAAGTGCCAACGGCACTAGCGAGCGAATGTGTCCGCTCGGCGCTGGTTCCCGGGTCGGACCCGGAAGACGAAAAACGCCGGTCCTCGCCTGGAGGTCCCAGCAAAATCGGCGAAAAAACGACTAAGTGTCAACTTTCGAAAAAACGACTAAGTGCCCACGGCTCTGCGGGGCTTGTGAGTCCGCCCCGCGCCGGTTCGGTGGTCGGCCTCAAAAAGCAAAAAATCAGCCTCTCTCCCTGGAGCTCACCTCGAGGTACCAGGGGGTGAGGTACCCGGGCTAAGGTGCAGTACCTTTTTTGGTCTTCAGGTGCGCCAGAGTACAATGAAATGGTCCCAGTAGTCAGTGTACTCATCGACTTTCCCCCCGTTTTCCAAAGCACCTCGTTTACGAGTATGGAGGAGATGGTGCTGGTCTCCCCACGGCGTCGGACACGCCGTCCTCGACAGCACAAGGTCGGATAGAAGACCTGGAAAGCGCCGTGGCACGCGCTGGAGGTGGGCACTTTGGCGAAAAAACGACTAAGTGTCAACTTTCGAAAAAACGACTAAGTGTCAACTTTCGAAAAAACGGCTAAGTGTCAACTTTCGAAAAAACGACTAAGTGTCACCTCTCTGAAAAAATGGCAAAGTGTCGCCTCTCTGAAATTTTTCTAAGTGCCCACGGCTCTGCGGGCTCGTGCATCCGAGCCGCGCCGGTTCTGCAACCGGCCTAGAATGACGAAAAATAACGGTCTCCTCCTGGAGCTCACAGCCAATTGTGGCGAAAAAGTGGCAAAGTGCCCACGGCCCTGCCGAGCTTTGGCGTCCGCTCAGCGCCGGTGCCGCAGTCGGCCTCGAATGACGAAAAATGACGGTCTCCTCCTGGAGCTCACAGCCAACTTGGCAAAAAGTTTCTAAGTGCCCACGGCCCTGCCGAGCTTTGGCGTCCGCCCAGCGCCGGTTCCGCAGTCGGCCTCGAATGACGAAAAATAACGGTCTCCTCCTGGAGCTCACAGCCAACTTGGCAAAAAGTTTCTAAGTGCCCACGGCCCTGCCGAGCTTTGGCGTCCGCTCAGCGCCGGTGCCGCAGTCGGCCTCGAATGACGAAAAATGACGGTCTCCTCCTGGAGCTCACAGCCAACTTGGCAAAAAGTTTCTAAGTGCCCACGGCCCTGCCGAGCTTTGGCGTCCGCCCAGCGCCGGTTCCGCAGTCGGCCTCGAATGACGAAAAATAACGGTCTCCTCCTGGAGCTCACAGCCAACTTGGCAAAAAGTTTCTAAGTGCCCACGGCCCTGCCGAGCTTTGGCGTCCGCTCAGCGCCGGTGCCGCAGTCGGCCTCGAATGACGAAAAATGACGGTCTCCTCCTGGAGCTCACAGCCAACTTGGCAAAAAGTTTCTAAGTGCCCACGGCCCTGCCGAGCTTTGGCGTCCGCCCAGCGCCGGTTCCGCAGTCGGCCTCGAATGACGAAAAATAACGGTCTCCTCCTGGAGCTCACAGCCAACTTGGCAAAAAGTTTCTAAGTGCCCACGGCCCTGCCGAGCTTTGGCGTCCGCCCAGCGCCGGTTCCGCAGTCGGCCTCGAATGACGAAAAATAACGGTCTCCTCCTGGAGCTCACAGCCAACTTGGCAAAAAGTTTCTAAGTGCCCACGGCCCTGCCGAGCTTTGGCGTCCGCCCAGCGCCGGTTCCGCAGTCGGCCTCGAATGACGAAAAATAACGGTCTCCTCCTGGAGCTCACAGCCAACTTGGCAAAAAGTTTCTAAGTGCCCACGGCCCTGCCGAGCTTTGGCGTCCGCTCAGCGCCGGTTCCGCAGTCGGCCTCGAATGACGAAAAATGACGGTCTCCTCCTGGAGCTCACAGCCAACTTGGCAAAAAGTTTCTAAGTGCCCACGGCCCTGCCGAGCTTTGGCGTCCGCCCAGCGCCGGTTCCGCAGTCGGCCTCGAATGACGAAAAATAACGGTCTCCTCCTGGAGCTCACAGCCAACTTGGCAAAAAGTTTCTAAGTGCCCACGGCCCTGCCGAGCTTTGGCGTCCGCCCAGCGCCGGTTCCGCAGTCGGCCTCGAATGACGAAAAATAACGGTCTCCTCCTGGAGCTCACAGCCAACTTGGCAAAAAGTTTCTAAGTGTCACATCTGTGAAAAAACGACTAAGTGTCAACTTTCGAAAAAACGGCTAAGTGTCAACTTTCGAAAAAACGGCAAAGTGTCACATCTCTGAAAAAACGGCTAAGTGTCGACTTTCGAAAAAACGGCTAAGTGTCAACTTTCGAAAAAACGGCAAAGTGTCACATCTCTGAAAAAACGGCTAAGTGTCACATCTCTGAAAAAACGGCTAAGTGTCACATCTCTGAAAAAACGGCTAAGTGTCGCCTCTCTGAAAAAACGGCAAAGTGTCAACTTTCGAAAAAACGACAGAGTGTCGCCTCTCTGAAAAAACGACTAAGTGTCGACTCTGAGAAAATGGCAAAGTGCCCACGGCTCTGCGGGCTCGTGCATCCGACCCGCGCCGGTTCCCCAGCCGGCCTGATATAAGGCAAAACCAGCCTCTCCGCCTGGAGCTCAGAGCCAACTTGGCGAATATTTTCTAAGTGCCCACGGCTCTGCGTGGCTACGGCGTCTGCCCAGCGCCGGTTCCTGGGTCGAACCCCGAGGACGAGGAATGCCGGTCTCCGCCTGGAGGTCCCAGCTTAATCGGCGAAAATTTTCTAAGTGCCCACGGCTCTGCCGGGCTCGTGCATCCGACCCGCGCCGGTTCCCCAGCCGGCCTGAAATAAGGCAAAACCAGGCTCTCCCCCTGGAGCTCAGAGCCAATTGTGGCGAAAAAACGACTAAGTGTCAACTTTCGAAAAAACGACTAAGTGTCAACTTTCCAAAAAAACGGCTAAGTGTCGACTTTCGAAAAAACGGCTAAGTGTCAACTTTCGAAAAAACGACTAAGTGTCGCCTCTGAAAAAACGACTAAGTGTCGCCTCTCTGAAAAAACGACTAAGTGCCCACGGCTCTGCGGGGCTTGTGAGTCCGCCCCGCGCCGGTTCGGCGGTCGGCCTCAAAAAGCGAAAAATCAGCCTCTCTCCCTGGAGCTCACCAAAAATTTGTCGAAATTTTTCTAAGTTCTCCTCGAGGTACCAGGGGGTGAGGTACCCGGGCTAAGGTGCAGTACCTTTTTTGGTCTTCAGGTGCGCCAGAGTACAATGAAATGGTCCCAGTAGTCAGTGTACTCATCGACTTTCCCCCCGTTTTCCAAAGCACCCCGTTTACGAATATGGAGGAGATGGTGCTGGTCTCCCCACGGCGTCGGACACGCCGTCCTCGACAGCACAAGGTCGGATAGAAGACCTGAAAAGCGCCGTGGCACGCGCTGGAGGTGTCACTGTGGCGAAAAAGTGACTAAGTGTCAACTTTCGAAAAAACGGCTAAGTGTCAACTTTCGAAAAAACGGCTAAGTGTCAACTTTCGAAAAAACGGCTAAGTGTCACCTCTCTGAAAAAACGGCAAAGTGTCAACTTTCGAAAAAACGACTAAGTGTCAACTTTCGAAAAAACGACTAAGTGTCACCTCTCTGAAAAAATGGCAAAGTGTCAACTGCGAATGTGGTGGTGCATGGAAGGAAGTGGAGGACGGCCGCCTCCTTAAACACAGGCCGGAGAGGAGCGTCAGGGCCAGGCTCCTCAAACATGGACCGAGTGTCGCCCTTAACACAGACCAAGGGGAGGACGGCCGCCTCCTTAAACACAGGCCGGAGAGGAGCGTCAGGGCCAGGCTCCTCAAACATGGACCGAGTGTCGCCCTTAACACAGACCAAGGGGAGGACGGCCGCCTCCTTAAACACAGGCCGGAGAGGAGCGTCAGGGCCAGGCTCCTCAAACATGGACCGAGTGTCGCCCTTAACACAGACCAAGGGGAGGACGGCCGCCTCCTTAAACACAGGCCGGAGAGGAGCGTCAGGGCCAGGCTCCTCAAACATGGACCGAGTGTCGCCCTTAACACAGACCAAGGGGAGGACGGCCGCCTCCTTAAACACAGGCCGGAGAGGAGCGTCAGGGCCAGGCTCCTCAAACATGGACCGAGTGTCGCCCTTAACACAGACCAAGGGGAGGACGGCCGCCTCCTTAAACACAGGCCGGAGAGGAGCGTCAGGGCCAGGCTCCTCAAACATGGACCGAGTGTCGCCCTTAACACAGACCAAGGGGAGGACGGCCGCCTCCTTAAACACAGGCCGGAGAGGAGCGTCAGGGCCAGGCTCCTCAAACATGGACCGAGTGTCGCCCTTAACACAGACCAAGGGGAGGACGGCCGCCTCCTTAAACACAGGCCGGAGAGGAGCGTCAGGGCCAGGCTCCTCAAACATGGACCGAGTGTCGCCCTTAACACAGACCAAGGGGAGGACGGCCGCCTCCTTAAACACAGGCCGGAGAGGAGCGTCAGGGCCAGGCTCCTCAAACATGGACCGAGTGTCGCCCTTAACACAGACCAAGGGGAGGACGGCCGCCTCCTTAAACACAGGCCGGAGAGGAGCGTCAGGGCCAGGCTCCTCAAACATGGACAGAGTGTCGCCCTTAACACAGACCAAGGGGAGGACGGCCGCCTCCCTAAACACAGGCCGGAGAGGAGCGTCAGGGCCAGGCTCCTCAAACATGGACCGAGTGTCGCCCTTAACACAGACCAAGGGGAGGACGGCCGCCTCCTTAAACACAGGCCGGAGAGGAGCGTCAGGGCCAGGCTCCTCAAACATGGACCGAGTGTCGCCCTTAACACAGACCAAGGGGAGGACGGCCGCCTCCTTAAACACAGGCCGGAGAGGAGCGTCAGGGCCAGGCTCCTCAAACATGGACCGAGTGTCGCCCTTAACACAGACCAAGGGGAGGACGGCCGCCTCCTTAAACACAGGCCGGAGAGGAGCGTCAGGGCCAGGCTCCTCAAACATGGACCGAGTGTCGCCCTTAACACAGACCAAGGGGAGGACGGCCGCCTCCTTAAACACAGGCCGGAGAGGAGCGTCAGGGCCAGGCTCCTCAAACATGGACCGAGTGTCGCCCTTAACACAGACCAAGCGGAGGACGGCCGCCTCCCTAAATACAGGCCGAACCGGAGCGCGAGTGTCGCTCCTTAAACACGGACCGAGTGGAGGACGGCCGCCTCCTTAAACACAGGCCGAACAAAATGACACAAAGTGTCAACTGCGAATGTTGTCCATCCAAGGAAGGAGCGTGATGCCCGGCCGGCTCCTTAAACACAGGCCGAGAGTCGCCCCGGACGGTCCGCCTCGCGGCGCCCGTCTGCTCGGATAAAATGACACAAAGTGTCAACTACGAATGTTGTCCATCCAAGGAGGGAGCGTGATGCCCGGCCGGCTCCGAAAACACAGGCCGAGAGTCGCCCCGGACGGTCCGCCTCGCGGCGCCCGTCTGCTCGGATAAAATGACACAAAGTGTCAACTGCGAATGTTGTCCATCCAAGGAAGGAGCGTGATGCCCGGCCGGCTCCTTAAACACAGGCCGAGAGTCGCCCCGGACGGTCCGCCTCGCGGCGCCCGCCCGCTCGGATAAAATGACACAAAGTGTCAACTACGAATGTTGTCCATCCAAGGAGGGAGCTTGAGGCCCGGCCGGCTCCGAAAACACAGGCCGAGAGTCGCCCCGGACGGTCCGCCTCTCGAGGCGCCCGCCCGCTCGGATAAAATGACACAAAGTGTCAACTACGAATGTTGTCCATCCAAGGAGGGAGCGTGATGCCCGGCCGGCTCCGAAAACACAGGCCGAGAGTCGCCCCGGACGGTCCGCCTCTCGAGGCGCCCGTCTGCTCGGATAAAATGACACAAAGTGTCAACTGCGAATGTTGTCCATCCAAGGAAGGAGCGTGATGCCCGGCCGGCTCCTTAAACACAGGCCGAGAGTCGCCCCGGACGGTCCGCCTCGCGGCGCCCGCCCGCTCGGATAAAATGACACAAAGTGTCAACTACGAATGTTGTCCATCCAAGGAGGGAGCTTGAGGCCCGGCCGGCTCCGAAAACACAGGCCGAGAGTCGCCCCGGACGGTCCGCCTCTCGAGGCGCCCGCCCGCTCGGATAAAATGACACAAAGTGTCAACTACGAATGTTGTCCATCCAAGGAGGGAGCGTGATGCCCGGCCGGCTCCGAAAACACAGGCCGAGAGTCGCCCCGGACGGTCCGCCTCTCGAGGCGCCCGTCTGCTCGGATAAAATGACACAAAGTGTCAACTGCGAATGTTGTCCATCCAAGGAAGGAGCGTGATGCCCGGCCGGCTCCTTAAACACAGGCCGAGAGTCGCCCCGGATGGTCCGCCTCGCGGCGCCCGCCCGCTCGGATAAAATGACACAAAGTGTCAACTACGAATGTTGTCCATCCAAGGAGGGAGCTTGAGGCCCGGCCGGCTCCGAAAACACAGGCCGAGAGTCGCCCCGGACGGTCCGCCTCTCGAGGCGCCCGCCCGCTCGGATAAAATGACACAAAGTGT
>NW_028232063.1:225000-245000 GCF_054491065.1 Syngnathus leptorhynchus
CAGGCGGCGACATTTCCCCGTTACCGGTGGCTGCGTGGCGGGTGAGTGACAGAGCTTATCCGAGCGGCTGGAACTCTGCGCCGGCGTGGTCGAGCGTGAGGCCCCGGCCCTTTGGCTGCCTGGTACCTAAAACACTTCCATTGATCCAGCCACGGAGGGTGCTGGCTGGTGGCTCCATAGCTCCATAGCTCCATAGCACCAGAGCTCCATAGCTCCATAGCACCAGAGCTCCATAGCTCCATAGCACCAGAGCTCCATAGCTCCATAGCACCAGAGCTCCATAGCTCCATAGCACCATAGCTCCATAGCTCCATAGCACCAGAGCTCCATAGCTCCATAGCACCAGAGCTCCATAGCTCCATAGCACCAGAGCTCCATAGCTCCATAGCACCAGAGCTCCATAGCTCCATAGCTCCAGGGCTCCATAGCTCCAGGGCTCCATAGCTCCATAGCTCCAGGGCTCCATAGCTCCATACCTCCAGAGCTCCATAGCTCCAGCCTGGGTGGCTGGTGGCTCCATAGCTCCATACTTCCATAGCTCCAGTCAGAGAGTTGGCGAAAATTGCACTAAGTGCGAAAGCCCATTCATTTACAACGGCGTGTCCGCCAGGCGGCGACATTTCCCCGTTACCGGTGGCTGCGTGGCGGGTGAGTGACAGAGCTTATCCGAGCGGCTGGAACTCTGCGCCGGCGTGGTCGAGCGTGAGGCCCCGGCCCTTTGGCTGCCTGGTACCTAAAACACTTCCATTGATCCAGCCACGGAGGGTGCTGGCTGGTGGCTCCATAGCTCCATAGCTCCATAGCACCAGAGCTCCATAGCTCCATAGCACCAGAGCTCCATAGCTCCATAGCACCAGAGCTCCATAGCTCCATAGCACCAGAGCTCCATAGCTCCATAGCTCCATAGCACCAGAGCTCCATAGCTCCATAGCACCAGAGCTCCATAGCTCCATAGCACCAGAGCTCCATAGCTCCATAGCACCAGAGCTCCATAGCTCCATAGCTCCAGGGCTCCATAGCTCCAGGGCTCCATAGCTCCATAGCTCCAGGGCTCCATAGCTCCAGGGCTCCAGGGCTCCATAGCTCCATACCTCCAGAGCTCCATAGCTCCATACTTCCAGAGCTCCATAGCTCCATAGCTCCATACTTCCATAGCTCCAGCCGCGGAGGGTGCTGGCTGGTGGCTCCATAGCTCCATACTTCCATACTTGCAGCCACGGAGTTGGCTAAAATTGCACTAAGTGCGAAAGCCCATTCATTTACAACGGCGTGTCCGCCAGGCGGCGACATTTCCCCGTTACCGGTGGCTGCGCGGCGGGTGAGTGACAGAGCTTATCCGAGCGGCTGGAACTCTGCGCCGGCGTGGTCGAGCGTGAGGCCCCGGCCCTTTGGCTGCCTGGTACCTAAAACACTTCCATTGATCCAGCCACGGAGGGTGCTGGCTGGTGGCTCCATAGCTCCATAGCTCCATAGCACCAGAGCTCCATAGCTCCATAGCACCAGAGCTCCATAGCTCCATAGCACCAGAGCTCCATAGCTCCATAGCACCAGAGCTCCAGAGCTCCATAGCACCAGAGCTCCAGAGCTCCATAGCACCAGAGCTCCATAGCTCCATAGCACCAGAGCTCCAGAGCTCCATAGCACCAGAGCTCCATAGCTCCATAGCACCAGAGCTCCATAGCTCCATAGCTCCAGGGCTCCATAGCTCCAGGGCTCCATAGCTCCATAGCTCCAGGGCTCCATAGCTCCATACCTCCAGAGCTCCATAGCTCCAGCCTGGGTGGCTGGTGGCTCCATAGCTCCATACTTCCATAGCTCCAGTCAGAGAGTTGGCGAAAATTGCACTAAGTGCGAAAGCCCATTCATTTACAACGGCGTGTCCGCCAGGCGGCGACATTTCCCCGTTACCGGTGGCTGCGTGGCGGGTGAGTGACAGAGCTTATCCGAGCGGCTGGAACTCTGCGCCGGCGTGGTCGAGCGTGAGGCCCCGGCCCTTTGGCTGCCTGGTACCTAAAACACTTCCATTGATCCAGCCACGGAGGGTGCTGGCTGGTGGCTCCATAGCTCCATAGCTCCATAGCACCAGAGCTCCATAGCTCCATAGCACCAGAGCTCCATAGCTCCATAGCACCAGAGCTCCATAGCTCCATAGCACCAGAGCTCCATAGCTCCATAGCACCAGAGCTCCATAGCTCCATAGCACCAGAGCTCCATAGCTCCATAGCACCAGAGCTCCATAGCTCCATAGCACCAGAGCTCCATAGCTCCATAGCTCCAGGGCTCCATAGCTCCAGGGCTCCATAGCTCCATAGCTCCAGGGCTCCATAGCTCCATACCTCCAGAGCTCCATAGCTCCAGCCTGGGTGGCTGGTGGCTCCATAGCTCCATACTTCCATAGCTCCAGTCAGAGAGTTGGCGAAAATTGCACTAAGTGCGAAAGCCCATTCATTTACAACGGCGTGTCCGCCAGGCGGCGACATTTCCCCGTTACCGGTGGCTGCGTGGCGGGTGAGTGACAGAGCTTATCCGAGCGGCTGGAACTCTGCGCCGGCGTGGTCGAGCGTGAGGCCCCGGCCCTTTGGCTGCCTGGTACCTAAAACACTTCCATTGATCCAGCCACGGAGGGTGCTGGCTGGTGGCTCCATAGCTCCATAGCTCCATAGCACCAGAGCTCCATAGCTCCATAGCACCAGAGCTCCATAGCTCCATAGCACCATAGCTCCATAGCTCCATAGCACCAGAGCTCCATAGCTCCATAGCACCAGAGCTCCATAGCTCCATAGCACCAGAGCTCCATAGCTCCATAGCACCAGAGCTCCATAGCTCCATAGCTCCAGGGCTCCATAGCTCCAGGGCTCCATAGCTCCATAGCTCCAGGGCTCCATAGCTCCATACCTCCAGAGCTCCATAGCTCCAGCCTGGGTGGCTGGTGGCTCCATAGCTCCATACTTCCATAGCTCCAGTCAGAGAGTTGGCGAAAATTGCACTAAGTGCGAAAGCCCATTCATTTACAACGGCGTGTCCGCCAGGCGGCGACATTTCCCCGTTACCGGTGGCTGCGCGGCGGGTGAGTGACAGAGCTTATCCGAGCGGCTGGAACTCTGCGCCGGCGTGGTCGAGCGTGAGGCCCCGGCCCTTTGGCTGCCTGGTACCTAAAACACTTCCATTGATCCAGCCACGGAGGGTGCTGGCTGGTGGCTCCATAGCTCCATAGCTCCATAGCACCAGAGCTCCAGAGCTCCACAGCACCAGAGCTCCATAGCTCCATAGCACCAGAGCTCCATAGCTCCATAGCACCAGAGCTCCATAGCTCCATAGCACCAGAGCTCCATAGCTCCATAGCACCAGAGCTCCAGAGCTCCATAGCACCAGAGCTCCAGAGCTCCATAGCACCAGAGCTCCATAGCTCCATAGCACCAGAGCTCCATAGCTCCAGAGCTCCATAGCTCCAGCCTGGGTGGCTGGTGGCTCCATAGCTCCATACTTCCATAGCTCTAAGTCAGAGAGTTGGCGAAAATTGCACTAAGTGCGAAAGCCCATTCATTTACAACGGCGTGTCCACAAGGCGGCGACATTTCCCCGTTACCGGTGGCTGCGCGGCGGGAGAGTGACAGAGCTCATCCGAGCGGCTGGAACTCTGCGCCGGCGTGGTCGAGCGTGAGGCCTCGGCACTTTGGCCGCCTGGTACCTAAACACTTCCATTGATCCAGCCACGGAGGGTGCTGGCTGGTGGCTCCATACCTCCATAGCTCCATACCTCCAGAGCTCCAGAGCTCCATAGCACCAGAGCTCCATAGCTCCATAGCACCAGAGCTCCATAGCACCAGAGCTCCATAGCTCCATAGCACCAGAGCTCCATAGCTCCATAGCACCAGAGCTCCATAGCTCCATAGCACCAGAGCTCCATAGCTCCATAGCACCAGAGCTCCATAGCTCCATAGCACCAGAGCTCCATAGCTCCATAGCACCAGAGCTCCATAGCTCCATAGCTCCAGGGCTCCATAGCTCCAGGGCTCCATAGCTCCATAGCTCCAGGGCTCCATAGCTCCAGGGCTCCAGGGCTCCATAGCTCCAGGGCTCCAGGGCTCCATAGCTCCATACCTCCAGAGCTCCATAGCTCCATACTTCCAGAGCTCCATAGCTCCATAGCGCCATACTTCCATAGCTCCATAGCTCCATACTTCCATAGCACCAGAGCTCCATAGCTCCAGAGCTCCATAGCTCCAGCCTGGGTGGCTGGTGGCTCCATAGCTCCATACTTCCATAGCTCCAGTCAGAGAGTTGGCGAAAATTGCACTAAGTGCGAAAGCCCATTCATTTACAACGGCGTGTCCACAAGGCGGCGACATTTCCCCGTTACCGGTGGCTGCGCGGCGGGTGAGTGACAGAGCTTATCCGAGCGGCTGGAACTCTGCGCCGGCGTGGTCGAGCGTGAGGCCTCGGCCCTTTGGCTGCCTGGTACCTAAAACACTTCCATTGATCCAGCCACGGAGGGTGCTGGCTGGTGGCTCCATAGCTCCATAGCTCCATAGCTCCATAGCTCCATACTTCCATAGCTCCATACTTCCATAGCTCCAGACTTCCATAGCTCCATAGCTCCATAGCTCCATAGCTCCATAGCTCCATACTTCCAGAGCTCCATAGCTCCATAGCACCAGAGCTCCAGAGCTCCATAGCTCCATAGCTCCATAGCCCCAGAGCTCCATAGCTCCATAGCTCCATAGCTCCAGAGCTCCATACTTCCATAGCTCCAGAGCTCCAGCCTGTCTGGTGGCTCCATAGCTCCATAGCTCCATACTTGCAGCCACGGAGCTGGCGAAAATTGCACTAAGTGCGAAAGCCCATTCATTTACAACGGCGTGTCCACAAGGCGGCGACATTTCCCCGTTACCGGTGGCTGCTTAGCGGGAGAGTGACAGAGCTTATCCGAGCGGCTGGAACTCTGGGCCGGCCTGGTCGAGCGGCTGGCCTCGGTAGTTGAGGTACCAGGGGCGGGCTGGGGAGCTCCAGGCGGGGCTTGTGAGAGAGTGTAGCCGAGCGGCTGGAACTCTGGGCCGGCGTGGTTGAGCAGCATGCCCGCGGAGGTGGCTCTTCCATAGGCACGGAGGGTGCTGGAGCTCCACACTTCCCTAGGCACGGAGGGTGCTGGAGCTCCACACTTCCATAGCTCCAGGCACGGAGGGTGCTGGAGCTCCACACTTCCATAGGCACGGAGGGTGCTGGAGCTCCATACTTCCATAGCTCCAGGCACGGAGGGTGCTGGAGCTCCACACTTCCATAGGCAGGGAGGGTGCTGGAGCTCCACACTTCCATAGGCACGGAGGGTGCTGGAGCTCCACACTTCCATAGGCAGGGAGGGTGCTGGAGCTCCACACTTCCATAGGCACGGAGGGTGCTGGAGCTCCACACTTCCATAGGCACGGAGGGTGCTGGAGCTCCACACTTCCATAGGCAGGGAGGGTGCTGGAGCTCCACACTTCCGTAGGCAGGGAGGGTGCTGGAGCTCCACACTTCCATAGGCAGGGAGGGTGCTGGAGCTCCACACTTCCATAGGCAGGGAGGGTGCTGGAGCTCCACACTTCCATAGGCAGGGAGGGTGCTGGAGCTCCACACTTCCATAGGCAGGGAGGGTGCTGGAGCTCCACACTTCCATAGGCAGGGAGGGTGCTGGAGCTCCACACTTCCATAGGCAGGGAGGGTGCTGGAGCTCCACACTTCCATAGGCAGGGAGGGTGCTGGAGCTCCACACTTCCATAGGCAGGGAGGGTGCTGGAGCTCCACACTTCCATAGGCAGGGAGGGTGCTGGAGCTCCACACTTCCATAGGCAGGGAGGGTGCTGGAGCTCCACACTTCCATAGGCAGGGAGGGTGCTGGAGCTCCACACTTCCATAGGCAGGGAGGGTGCTGGAGCTCCACACTTCCATAGGCAGGGAGGGTGCTGGAGCTCCACACTTCCATAGGCAGGGAGGGTGCTGGAGCTCCACACTTCCATAGGCAGGGAGGGTGCTGGAGCTCCACACTTCCATAGGCAGGGAGGGTGCTGGAGCTCCACACTTCCATAGGCAGGGAGGGTGCTGGAGCTCCACACTTCCATAGGCAGGGAGGGTGCTGGAGCTCCACACTTCCATAGGCAGGGAGGGTGCTGGAGCTCCACACTTCCATAGGCAGGGAGGGTGCTGGAGCTCCACACTTCCATAGGCAGGGAGGGTGCTGGAGCTCCACACTTCCATAGGCAGGGAGGGTGCTGGAGCTCCACACTTCCATAGGCAGGGAGGGTGCTGGAGCTCCACACTTCCATAGGCAGGGAGGGTGCTGGAGCTCCACACTTCCATAGGCAGGGAGGGTGCTGGAGCTCCACACTTCCATAGGCAGGGAGGGTGCTGGAGCTCCACACTTCCATAGGCAGGGAGGGTGCTGGAGCTCCACACTTCCATAGGCAGGGAGGGTGCTGGAGCTCCACACTTCCATAGGCAGGGAGGGTGCTGGAGCTCCACACTTCCATAGGCAGGGAGGGTGCTGGAGCTCCACACTTCCATAGGCAGGGAGGGTGCTGGAGCTCCACACTTCCATAGGCAGGGAGGGTGCTGGAGCTCCACACTTCCATAGGCAGGGAGGGTGCTGGAGCTCCACACTTCCATAGGCAGGGAGGGTGCTGGAGCTCCACACTTCCATAGGCAGGGAGGGTGCTGGAGCTCCACACTTCCATAGGCAGGGAGGGTGCTGGAGCTCCACACTTCCATAGGCAGGGAGGGTGCTGGAGCTCCACACTTCCATAGGCAGGGAGGGTGCTGGAGCTCCACACTTCCATAGGCAGGGAGGGTGCTGGAGCTCCACACTTCCATAGGCAGGGAGGGTGCTGGCACATCCACACTTCCAGCCACGGAGCATGCTGGCACTTCCACCTTGCTTGCTAAGTCGGCGTGATCTTGCCCAAAAAGTCCCTCCTCACCTCCAGCTGGAAGTGGAAAAAAATCCTCCACCTGCTTGGCCGAGGTTCTGGAAGCCAGCAGCTCGCAGAATGTTGCCAAAGTTTCACTGGAAGGAAAAGAAAAGAGAAGACCGAGTGCGCATTTCACCTACCGCCGAATGTCCACAAGAGGGAAGTGTCACTCCGTCGCAGAATCTGCGCCGACGCACTCGGCACCCTTCGAATTTATGGTGCCGGTGCGGGTGTTCTGGGTGCAAAAAGGCCGCCCAAGTGGTAGAAAAAAATCAGACTCCGTCTCTTAGGTCGAAATTAATGCCAAGTTTTGAAATGCGCTGGCAGGGGTGGACCAGGGCCCGTTAGAAGTGCTTAGCCGAGGTCCTGGAAGCCTAACCCGGCGTGATCTTGTGCAAAAAGCCGCTGCTGAGCTCCAGCTGGAAGTGTAAAAAGAACCGGGCTGGATCAAAAAAAGAACCGGGCGGCCCGTTAAAATTGCTTAGCCGAGGTCCTGGAACCCTAACCCGGCGTGATCTTGTGCAAAAAGCCGCTGCTGAGCTCCAGCTGGAAGTGTAAAAAGAACCGGGCTGGTTCAAAAAAAGAACCGGGCGACCCGTTAGAAGTGCTTAGCCGAGGTCCTGGAAGCCTAACCCGGCGTGATCTTGTGCAAAAAGCCGCTGCTGAGCTCCAGCTGGAAGTGGAAAAAGAACCGGGCTGGATCAAAAAAGAACCGGGCGACCCGTTAAAATTGCTTAGCCGAGGTCCTGGAAGCCTAACCCGGCGTGATCTTGTGCAAAAAGCCGCTCCCGAGCTCCAGCTGGAAGTGTAAAAAGAACCGGGCTGGATAAAAAAAAGAACCGGGCTGGATCAAAAAAGAACCGGGCGACCCGTTAAAATTGCTTAGCCGAGGTCCTGGAAGCCTAACACGGCGTGATCTTGTGCAAAAAGCCGCTCCCGAGCTCCAGCTGGAAGTGTAAAAAGAACCGGGCTGGATCAAAAAAAGAACCGGGCTGGTTCAAAAAAGAACCGGGCGACCCGTTAAAATTGCTTAGCCGAGGTCCTGGAAGCCTTACACGGCGTGTTCTTGTGCAAAAAGCCGCTCCCGAGCTCCAGCTGGAAGTGTAAAAAGAACCGGGCTGGATAAAAAAAAGAACCGGGCTGGTTCAAAAAAGAACCGGGCGACCCGTTAAAATTGCTTAGCCGAGGTCCTGGAAGCCTAACACGGCGTGTTCTTGTGCAAAAAGCCGCTCCCGAGCTCCAGCTGGAAGTGTAAAAAGAACCGGGCTGGATAAAAAAAAGAACCGGGCTGGATCAAAAAAGAACCGGGCGACCCGTTAAAATTGCTTAGCCGAGGTCCTGGAAGCCTAACACGGCGTGATCTTGTGCAAAAAGCCGCTCCCGAGCTCCAGCTGGAAGTGTAAAAAGAACCGGGCTGGATAAAAAAAAGAACCGGGCTGGATCAAAAAAGAACCGGGCGACCCGTTAAAATTGCTTAGCCGAGGTCCTGGAAGCCTAACACGGCGTGATCTTGTGCAAAAAGCCGCTCCCGAGCTCCAGCTGGAAGTGTAAAAAGAACCGGGCTGGATAAAAAAAAGAACCGGGCTGGATCAAAAAAGAACCGGGCGACCCGTTAAAATTGCTTAGCCGAGGTCCTGGAAGCCTAACACGGCGTGATCTTGTGCAAAAAGCCGCTCCCGAGCTCCAGCTGGAAGTGTAAAAAGAACCGGGCTGGATAAAAAAAAGAACCGGGCTGGATCAAAAAAGAACCGGGCGACCCGTTAAAGTTGCTTAGCCGAGGTCCTGGAAGCCTAACACGGCGTGATCTTGTGCAAAAAGCCGCTCCCGAGCTCCAGCTGGAAGTGTAAAAAGAACCGGGCTGGATAAAAAAAAGAACCGGGCTGGATCAAAAAAGAACCGGGCGACCCGTTAAAATTGCTTAGCCGAGGTCCTGGAAGCCTAACACGGCGTGTTCTTGTGCAAAAAGCCGCTCCCGAGCTCCAGCTGGAAGTGTAAAAAGAACCAGGCTGGATAAAAAAAGAACCGGGCTGGATCAAAAAAGAACCGGGCGACCCGTTAAAATTGCTTAGCCGAGGTCCTGGAAGCCTAACACGGCGTGATCTTGTGCAAAAAGCCGCTCCCGAGCTCCAGCTGGAAGTGTAAAAAGAACCGGGCTGGATAAAAAAAAGAACCGGGCTGGATCAAAAAAGAACCGGGCGACCCGTTAAAATTGCTTAGCCGAGGTCCTGGAAGCCTAACACGGCGTGATCTTGTGCAAAAAGCCGCTCCCGAGCTCCAGCTGGAAGTGTAAAAAGAACCGGGCTGGATAAAAAAAAGAACCGGGCTGGATCAAAAAAGAACCGGGCGACCCGTTAAAGTTGCTTAGCCGAGGTCCTGGAAGCCTAACACGGCGTGATCTTGTGCAAAAAGCCGCTCCCGAGCTCCAGCTGGAAGTGTAAAAAGAACCGGGCTGGATAAAAAAAAGAACCGGGCTGGATCAAAAAAGAACCGGGCGACCCGTTAAAATTGCTTAGCCGAGGTCCTGGAAGCCTAACACGGCGTGTTCTTGTGCAAAAAGCCGCTCCCGAGCTCCAGCTGGAAGTGTAAAAAGAACCGGGCTGGATAAAAAAAAGAACCGGGCTGGATCAAAAAAGAACCGGGCGACCCGTTAAAATTGCTTAGCCGAGGTCCTGGAAGCCTAACACGGCGTGTTCTTGTGCAAAAAGCCGCTCCCGAGCTCCAGCTGGAAGTGTAAAAAGAACCGGGCTGGATAAAAAAAAGAACCGGGCTGGATCAAAAAAGAACCGGGCGACCCGTTAAAGTTGCTTAGCCGAGGTCCTGGAAGCCTAACACGGCGTGTTCTTGTGCAAAAAGCCGCTCCCGAGCTCCAGCTGGAAGTGTAAAAAGAACCAGGCTGGATAAAAAAAGAACCGGGCTGGATCAAAAAAGAACCGGGCGACCCGTTAAAATTGCTTAGCCGAGGTCCTGGAAGCCTAACACGGCGTGATCTTGTGCAAAAAGCCGCTCCCGAGCTCCAGCTGGAAGTGTAAAAAGAACCGGGCTGGATAAAAAAAAGAACCGGGCTGGATCAAAAAAGAACCGGGCGACCCGTTAAAGTTGCTTAGCCGAGGTCCTGGAAGCCTAACACGGCGTGATCTTGTGCAAAAAGCCGCTCCCGAGCTCCAGCTGGAAGTGTAAAAAGAACCGGGCTGGATAAAAAAAAGAACCGGGCTGGATCAAAAAAGAACCGGGCGACCCGTTAAAATTGCTTAGCCGAGGTCCTGGAAGCCTAACACGGCGTGTTCTTGTGCAAAAAGCCGCTCCCGAGCTCCAGCTGGAAGTGTAAAAAGAACCGGGCTGGATAAAAAAAAGAACCGGGCTGGATCAAAAAAGAACCGGGCGACCCGTTAAAATTGCTTAGCCGAGGTCCTGGAAGCCTAACACGGCGTGTTCTTGTGCAAAAAGCCGCTCCCGAGCTCCAGCTGGAAGTGTAAAAAGAACCGGGCTGGATAAAAAAAAGAACCGGGCTGGATCAAAAAAGAACCGGGCGACCCGTTAAAGTTGCTTAGCCGAGGTCCTGGAAGCCTAACACGGCGTGTTCTTGTGCAAAAAGCCGCTCCCGAGCTCCAGCTGGAAGTGTAAAAAGAACCAGGCTGGATAAAAAAAGAACCGGGCTGGATCAAAAAAGAACCGGGCGACCCGTTAAAATTGCTTAGCCGAGGTCCTGGAAGCCTAACACGGCGTGATCTTGTGCAAAAAGCCGCTCCCGAGCTCCAGCTGGAAGTGTAAAAAGAACCGGGCTGGATAAAAAAAAGAACCGGGCTGGATCAAAAAAGAACCGGGCGACCCGTTAAAATTGCTTAGCCGAGGTCCTGGAAGCCTAACACGGCGTGATCTTGTGCAAAAAGCCGCTCCCGAGCTCCAGCTGGAAGTGTAAAAAGAACCGGGCTGGATAAAAAAAAGAACCGGGCTGGATCAAAAAAGAACCGGGCGACCCGTTAAAATTGCTTAGCCGAGGTCCTGGAAGCCTAACACGGCGTGTTCTTGTGCAAAAAGCCGCTCCCGAGCTCCAGCTGGAAGTGTAAAAAGAACCGGGCTGGATAAAAAAAAGAACCGGGCTGGATCAAAAAAGAACCGGGCGACCCGTTAAAATTGCTTAGCCGAGGTCCTGGAAGCCTAACACGGCGTGTTCTTGTGCAAAAAGCCGCTCCCGAGCTCCAGCTGGAAGTGTAAAAAGAACCGGGCTGGATAAAAAAAAGAACCGGGCTGGATCACAAAAGAACCGGGCGACCCGTTAAAATTGCTTAGCCGAGGTCCTGGAAGCCTAACACGGCGTGATCTTGTGCAAAAAGCCGCTCCCGAGCTCCAGCTGGAAGTGTAAAAAGAACCGGGCTGGATAAAAAAAAGAACCGGGCTGGATCAAAAAAGAACCGGGCGACCCGTTAAAATTGCTTAGCCGAGGTCCTGGAAGCCTAACACGGCGTGTTCTTGTGCAAAAAGCCGCTCCCGAGCTCCAGCTGGAAGTGTAAAAAGAACCGGGCTGGATAAAAAAAAGAACCGGGCTGGATCAAAAAAGAACCGGGCGACCCGTTAAAGTTGCTTAGCCGAGGTCCTGGAAGCCTAACACGGCGTGTTCTTGTGCAAAAAGCCGCTCCCGAGCTCCAGCTGGAAGTGTAAAAAGAACCAGGCTGGATAAAAAAAGAACCGGGCTGGATCAAAAAAGAACCGGGCGACCCGTTAAAATTGCTTAGCCGAGGTCCTGGAAGCCTAACACGGCGTGATCTTGTGCAAAAAGCCGCTCCCGAGCTCCAGCTGGAAGTGTAAAAAGAACCGGGCTGGATAAAAAAAAGAACCGGGCTGGATCAAAAAAGAACCGGGCGACCCGTTAAAATTGCTTAGCCGAGGTCCTGGAAGCCTAACACGGCGTGATCTTGTGCAAAAAGCCGCTCCCGAGCTCCAGCTGGAAGTGTAAAAAGAACCGGGCTGGATAAAAAAAAGAACCGGGCTGGATCAAAAAAGAACCGGGCGACCCGTTAAAATTGCTTAGCCGAGGTCCTGGAAGCCTAACACGGCGTGATCTTGCCCGAAATTCGGCCTCTATACTTCCATTTTAGGTACCAGGCGCTCATAGTGTGTTGGTCCCACTAGTCAGTGTACTGGTCCCACTCGCTAGTGTACTGGTCCCCCTAGTCAGTGTACTCATCCAGTTACCCCCCGTTTTCCAAAACACCATCGGCACGTATAAGGGGGGGACTCCTGAGAGAGATGAGGTATATGGCAGCGCAACACCAATCCGCTCCGCGCTGGTTCCCATGTCGGCTACGGATGAATAAAACCAGCCTGTCCCCCCTGGAGCTCACGAGACACGGAATTTTTTCTAAGTGCCAACGGCTCTTCCGAGCAAACGTGTCCGCTCCGGCTGGTTCCCCCGTCGGCCTCGAATGACGAAAAATGCCGGTCTCCGCCCGGAGCTCATGACAAACGAAAAATTTTCTAAGTGCCAACGGCACTAGCGAGCGAATGTGTCCGCTCGGCGCTGGTTCCCGGGTCGAACCCGGAAGACGAAAAACGCCGGTCTCCGCCCGGAGCTCATGACAAACGAAAAATTTTCTAAGTGCCAACGGCACTAGCGAGCGAATGTGTCCGCTCGGCGCTGGTTCCCGGGTCGAACCCGGAAGACGAAAAACGCCGGTCCTCGCCCGGAGCTCATGACAAACGAAAAATTTTCTAAGTGCCAACGGCACTAGCGAGCGAATGTGTCCGCTCGGCGCTGGTTCCCGGGTCGAACCCGGAAGACGAAAAACGCCGGTCCTCGCCCGGAGCTCATGACAAACGAAAAATTTTCTAAGTGCCAACGGCACTAGCGAGCGAATGTGTCCGCTCGGCGCTGGTTCCCGGGTCGAACCCGGAAGACGGAAAACGCCGGTCTCCGCCCGGAGCTCATGACAAACGAAAAATTTTCTAAGTGCCAACGGCACTAGCGAGCGAATGTGTCCGCTCGGCGCTGGTTCCCGGGTCGAACCCGGAAGACGAAAAACGCCGGTCTCCGCCCGGAGCTCATGACAAACGAAAAATTTTCTAAGTGCCAACGGCACTAGCGAGCGAATGTGTCCGCTCGGCGCTGGTTCCCGGGTCGAACCCGGAAGACGAAAAACGCCGGTCCTCGCCCGGAGCTCATGACAAACGAAAAATTTTCTAAGTGCCAACGGCACTAGCGAGCGAATGTGTCCGCTCGGCGCTGGTTCCCGGGTCGAACCCGGAAGACGAAAAACGCCGGTCCTCGCCCGGAGCTCATGACAAACGAAAAATTTTCTAAGTGCCAACGGCACTAGCGAGCGAATGTGTCCGCTCGGCGCTGGTTCCCGGGTCGAACCCGGAAGACGGAAAACGCCGGTCTCCGCCCGGAGCTCATGACAAACGAAAAATTTTCTAAGTGCCAACGGCACTAGCGAGCGAATGTGTCCGCTCGGCGCTGGTTCCCGGGTCGAACCCGGAAGACGAAAAACGCCGGTCTCCGCCCGGAGCTCATGACAAACGAAAAATTTTCTAAGTGCCAACGGCACTAGCGAGCGAATGTGTCCGCTCGGCGCTGGTTCCCGGGTCGAACCCGGAAGACGAAAAACGCCGGTCCTCGCCTGGAGGTCCCAGCAAAATCAGCGAAAAAACGACTAAGTGTCAACTTTCAAAAAAACGACTAAGTGTCAACTTTCGAAAAAACGGCTAAGTGTCGACTTTCGAAAAAACGGCTAAGTGTCGCCTTTCGAAAAAACGACTAAGTGTCGCCTCTCTGAAAAAACGACTAAGTGCCCACGGCTCTGCGGGGCTTGTGAGTCCGCCCCGCGCCGGTTCGGCGGTCGGCCTCAAAAAGCGAAAAATCAGCCTCTCTCCCTGGAGCTCACCAAAAATTTGTCGAAATTTTTCTAAGTTCTCCTCGAGGTACCAGGGGGTGAGGTACCCGGGCTAAGGTGCAGTACCTTTTTTGGTCTTCAGGTGCGCCAGAGTACAATGAAATGGTCCCAGTAGTCAGTGTACTCATCGACTTTCCCCCCGTTTTCCAAAGCACCTCGTTTACGAGTATGGAGGAGATGGTGCTGGTCTCCCCACGGCGTCGGACACGCCGTCCTCGACAGCACAAGGTCGGATAGAAGACCTGGAAAGCGCCGTGGCACGCGCTGGAGGTGGGCACTTTGGCGAAAAAACGACTAAGTGTCAACTTTCGAAAAAACGACTAAGTGTCAACTTTCGAAAAAACGGCTAAGTGTCAACTTTCGAAAAAACGACTAAGTGTCACCTCTCTGAAAAAATGGCAAAGTGTCGCCTCTCTGAAAATTTTCTAAGTGCCCACGGCTCTGCGGGCTCGTGCATCCGAGCCGCGCCGGTTCTGCAACCGGCCTAGAATGACGAAAAATAACGGTCTCCTCCTGGAGCTCACAGCCAATTGTGGCGAAAAAGTGGCAAAGTGCCCACGGCTCTGCGGGCTCGTGCATCCGACCCGCGCCGGTTCTGCAGCCGGCCTAGAATGACGAAAAATAACGGTCTCCTCCTGGAGCTCACAGCCAACTTGGCAAAAAGTTTCTAAGTGCCCACGGCCCTGCCGAGCTTTGGCGTCCGCCCAGCGCCGGTTCCGCAGTCGGCCTCGAATGACGAAAAATAACGGTCTCCTCCTGGAGCTCACAGCCAACTTGGCAAAAAGTTTCTAAGTGCCCACGGCCCTGCCGAGCTTTGGCGTCCGCCCAGCGCCGGTTCCGCAGTCGGCCTCGAATGACGAAAAATAACGGTCTCCTCCTGGAGCTCACAGCCAACTTGGCAAAAAGTTTCTAAGTGCCCACGGCCCTGCCGAGCTTTGGCGTCCGCCCAGCGCCGGTTCCGCAGTCGGCCTCGAATGACGAAAAATAACGGTCTCCTCCTGGAGCTCACAGCCAACTTGGCAAAAAGTTTCTAAGTGCCCACGGCCCTGCCGAGCTTTGGCGTCCGCCCAGCGCCGGTTCCGCAGTCGGCCTCGAATGACGAAAAATGACGGTCTCCTCCTGGAGCTCACAGCCAACTTGGCAAAAAGTTTCTAAGTGCCCACGGCCCTGCCGAGCTTTGGCGTCCGCCCAGCGCCGGTTCCGCAGTCGGCCTCGAATGACGAAAAATAACGGTCTCCTCCTGGAGCTCACAGCCAACTTGGCAAAAAGTTTCTAAGTGCCCACGGCCCTGCCGAGCTTTGGCGTCCGCCCAGCGCCGGTTCCGCAGTCGGCCTCGAATGACGAAAAATAACGGTCTCCTCCTGGAGCTCACAGCCAACTTGGCAAAAAGTTTCTAAGTGTCACATCTCTGAAAAAACGGCTAAGTGTCGACTTTCGAAAAAACGGCAAAGTGTCACATCTCTGAAAAAACGGCTAAGTGTCGACTTTCGAAAAAACGGCTAAGTGTCAACTTTCGAAAAAACGGCTAAGTGTCGCCTCTCTGAAAAAACGGCAAAGTGTCAACTTTCGAAAAAACGACAGAGTGTCGCCTCTCTGAAAAAACGACTAAGTGTCGACTCTGAGAAAATGGCAAAGTGCCCACGGCTCTGCGGGCTCGTGCATCCGACCCGCGCCGGTTCCCCAGCCGGCCTGAAATAAGGCAAAACCAGCCTCTCCGCCTGGAGCTCAGAGCCAACTTGGCGAATATTTTCTAAGTGCCCACGGCTCTGCGTGGCTACGGCGTCTGCCCAGCGCCGGTTCCTGGGTCGAACCCCGAGGACGAGGAATGCCGGTCTCCGCCTGGAGGTCCCAGCTTAATCGGCGAAAATTTTCTAAGTGCCCACGGCTCTGCCGGGCTCGTGCATCCGACCCGCGCCGGTTCCCCAGCCGGCCTGAAATAAGGCAAAACCAGGCTCTCCCCCTGGAGCTCAGAGCCAATTGTGGCGAAAAAACGACTAAGTGTCAACTTTCGAAAAAACGACTAAGTGTCAACTTTCCAAAAAAACGGCTAAGTGTCGACTTTCGAAAAAACGGCTAAGTGTCAACTTTCGAAAAAACGACTAAGTGTCGCCTCTGAAAAAACGACTAAGTGTCGCCTCTCTGAAAAAACGACTAAGTGCCCACGGCTCTGCGGGGCTTGTGAGTCCGCCCCGCGCCGGTTCGGCGGTCGGCCTCAAAAAGCGAAAAATCAGCCTCTCTCCCTGGAGCTCACCAAAAATTTGTCGAAATTTTTCTAAGTTCTCCTCGAGGTACCAGGGGGTGAGGTACCCGGGCTAAGGTGCAGTACCTTTTTTGGTCTTCAGGTGCGCCAGAGTACAATGAAATGGTCCCAGTAGTCAGTGTACTCATCGACTTTCCCCCCGTTTTCCAAAGCACCCCGTTTACGAGTATGGAGGAGATGGTGCTGGTCTCCCCACGGCGTCGGACACGCCGTCCTCGACAGCACAAGGTCGGATAGAAGACCTGAAAAGCGCCGTGGCACGCGCTGGAGGTGTCACTGTGGCGAAAAAGTGACTAAGTGTCAACTTTCGAAAAAACGGCTAAGTGTCAACTTTCGAAAAAACGGCTAAGTGTCAACTTTCGAAAAAACGGCTAAGTGTCACCTCTCTGAAAAAACGGCAAAGTGTCAACTTTCGAAAAAACGACTAAGTGTCAACTTTCGAAAAAACGACTAAGTGTCACCTCTCTGAAAAAATGGCAAAGTGTCAACTGCGAATGTGGTGGTGCATGGAAGGAAGTGGAGGACGGCCGCCTCCTTAAACACAGGCCGGAGAGGAGCGTCAGGGCCAGGCTCCTCAAACATGGACCGAGTGTCGCCCTTAACACAGACCAAGGGGAGGACGGCCGCCTCCTTAAACACAGGCCGGAGAGGAGCGTCAGGGCCAGGCTCCTCAAACATGGACCGAGTGTCGCCCTTAACACAGACCAAGGGGAGGACGGCCGCCTCCTTAAACACAGGCCGGAGAGGAGCGTCAGGGCCAGGCTCCTCAAACATGGACCGAGTGTCGCCCTTAACACAGACCAAGGGGAGGACGGCCGCCTCCTTAAACACAGGCCGGAGAGGAGCGTCAGGGCCAGGCTCCTCAAACATGGACCGAGTGTCGCCCTTAACACAGACCAAGGGGAGGACGGCCGCCTCCTTAAACACAGGCCGGAGAGGAGCGTCAGGGCCAGGCTCCTCAAACATGGACCGAGTGTCGCCCTTAACACAGACCAAGGGGAGGACGGCCGCCTCCTTAAACACAGGCCGGAGAGGAGCGTCAGGGCCAGGCTCCTCAAACATGGACAGAGTGTCGCCCTTAACACGGACCAAGGGGAGGACGGCCGCCTCCTTAAACACAGGCCGGAGAGGAGCGTCAGGGCCAGGCTCCTCAAACATGGACCGAGTGTCGCCCTTAACACGGACCAAGGGGAGGACGGCCGCCTCCTTAAACACAGGCCGGAGAGGAGCGTCAGGGCCAGGCTCCTCAAACATGGACCGAGTGTCGCCCTTAACACAGACCAAGGGGAGGACGGCCGCCTCCTTAAACACAGGCCGGAGAGGAGCGTCAGGGCCAGGCTCCTCAAACATGGACCGAGTGTCGCCCTTAACACGGACCAAGGGGAGGACGGCCGCCTCCTTAAACACAGGCCGGAGAGGAGCGTCAGGGCCAGGCTCCTCAAACATGGACCGAGTGTCGCCCTTAACACGGACCAAGGGGAGGACGGCCGCCTCCTTAAACACAGGCCGGAGAGGAGCGTCAGGGCCAGGCTCCTCAAACATGGACAGAGTGTCGCCCTTAACACAGACCAAGCGGAGGACGGCCGCCTCCCTAAATACAGGCCGAACCGGAGCGCGAGTGTCGCTCCTTAAACACGGACCGAGTGGAGGACGGCCGCCTCCTTAAACACAGGCCGAACAAAATGACACAAAGTGTCAACTGCGAATGTTGTCCATCCAAGGAAGGAGCGTGATGCCCGGCCGGCTCCTTAAACACAGGCCGAGAGTCGCCCCGGACGGTCCGCCTCGCGGCGCCCGTCTGCTCGGATAAAATGACACAAAGTGTCAACTACGAATGTTGTCCATCCAAGGAGGGAGCGTGATGCCCGGCCGGCTCCGAAAACACAGGCCGAGAGTCGCCCCGGACGGTCCGCCTCGCGGCGCCCGTCTGCTCGGATAAAATGACACAAAGTGTCAACTGCGAATGTTGTCCATCCAAGGAAGGAGCGTGATGCCCGGCCGGCTCCTTAAACACAGGCCGAGAGTCGCCCCGGACGGTCCGCCTCGCGGCGCCCGCCCGATCGGATAAAATGACACAAAGTGTCAACTACGAATGTTGTCCATCCAAGGAAGGAGCGTGATGCCCGGCCGGCTCCTTAAACACAGGCCGAGAGTCGCCCCGGACGGTCGCCTCGCGGCGCCCGTCTGCTCGGATAAAATGACACAAAGTGTCAACTACGAATGTTGTCCATCCAAGGAGGGAGCGTGATGCCCGGCCGGCTCCGAAAACACAGGCCGAGAGTCGCCCCGGACGGTCCGCCTCGCGGCGCCCGTCTGCTCGGATAAAATGACACAAAGTGTCAACTGCGAATGTTGTCCATCCAAGGAAGGAGCGTGATGCCCGGCCGGCTCCTTAAACACAGGCCGAGAGTCGCCCCGGACGGTCCGCCTCGCGGCGCCCGCCCGCTCGGATAAAATGACACAAAGTGTCAACTACGAATGTTGTCCATCCAAGGAAGGAGCGTGATGCCCGGCCGGCTCCTTAAACACAGGCCGAGAGTCGCCCCGGACGGTCCGCCTCTCGAGGCGCCCGCCCGCTCGGATAAAATGACACAAAGTGTCAACTACGAATGTTGTCCATCCAAGGAGGGAGCGTGATGCCCGGCCGGCTCCGAAAACACAGGCCGAGAGTCGCCCCGGACGGTCCGCCTCGCGGCGCCCGTCTGCTCGGATAAAATGACACAAAGTGTCAACTACGAATGTTGTCCATCCAAGGAGGGAGCGTGAGGCCCGGCCGGCTCCGAAAACACAGGCCGAGAGTCGCCCCGGACGGTCCGCCTCTCGAGGCGCCCGCCCGCTCGGATAAAATGACACAAAGTGTCAACTACGAATGTTGTCCATCCAAGGAGGGAGCGTGATGCCCGGCCGGCTCCGAAAACACAGGCCGAGATTCGACCCCGGACGGGCCGTCTTCTCCCGGCGCCCGCCCGCGTACGCCCCCCATCCCCGGTCGCCCGTCTGCTCCCGGCGGGCCTCCGAGTACCCCCTCACCCAACTGACCGACTGGCACTCATGACCCGCCTTGGTAGGGCCCCCATCGGCCTCGGCTCGTCCGACGTCGGGTGGACGGTTCCTACCCACTGCGGGTCGCACTCTAGCGCCCCGGCCGCCGCGTGAGCGTGCGCTCCCCGCGCCGCCCCGCAGGCCCCGGCGCGACCGTACTGCGGCGAGACCGAGACGACCCGGTTTGGCATCCATCCCACCTAGCCACGATCCACGGAGGCCGAGCGAGCGGCTGAGTGTCGGGCGCCGCGCGTGCGAGCGTCCGCCGGCCGCGCCGGTCCTTCCGCGAATGTCGTTTCTCAAACCCTCCGGCTTGATAGCGGCGGCACCACGGGAAGCCGTCCACACACACCGTCCGACCTCTATCCGAAAAGCCTTCCCGACCAACCGCGGTCGCGGGGGCGTCTGTCGCTCCGCATCGGGGGGGCGTATGGCTTCCGCGCTACGCGCTGCGGGCTCGGGGGGGCCGCAACGGCTGAGTCTGACTCGGCCGGGGCGCAGCTTCCCTCCCGGCAGTCAGCAATAGTGCCGATCGCGCCTGCCACCAGCCCCCTCCCCGACGGGTTCGTCGGCGCCGGCTGGCCGCCGTCCGCCTTCGTTCCCCGAGGGTTCCCAACCAGCGCCGATCCAACTCCGCATCCTGGCCGCACGCAGTGCGTGCCTCGCGCGGGTAAGTCGCCGGCGCAGCGCCGCAGCTCCCGACCCCCGCGTACGGGAATAGTTGAGGGCCTCAGCGGGCCGCACCGACCGAGTCCGACTCGGGCCGGGGCGCAGATTCCCGCTTGGGTGACCGAACGTTCTCTGCTCGGGCCGGAGGGCCGACGCCCGTCCCCCCCCGTCGTCCCCCACGGACCGCCTCCGAGGCCACTT